>NW_027182830.1:247500-332500 GCF_041146395.1 Eulemur rufifrons | reverse complement strand
TAGGGTTGAAGATTAGGATTAGGGTTAGGATTAAAGGTTAGCGTGAGAGTTAACGCTTAGGGTTAAGGTTAAGAGTTAGGGTTTAGGGTTAGGGTTAGGGTTAGGGTTAGTTTTAGGGTTAGAGTTATGTGCTATGGATTGTGTTAGAGTTTAGGGTTAGGTTTACTGGTCACGGTGAGGGTTACGTTTACGGGTTAGCATTAGGGTTCGCGTTAAGGAATACGATTAGGGTTAAGTGTTGGGCTTAGGGTTAGGGTTTAGTGTTAGCGTTATCATTAAGGATTAGGGGTAGGGTCAGGGTTAAATGCTTGCGTGGGGGTAATGGTTAGGTTCAGCGTTATGGTTAACGGATGGGGTTAGTGTTAAGGGTTACAGGTAGGTTTAGGGTTCAGGGTTAGAGTTAGCATTAGGGCTTAAGGTTAGGATTAGGCGGTAGGTTAGATTTAGGGTTAGATCTAGGCGTTAGGGTAAGGGCTAGCGTTAGGGTTAAGAGATAGGGTTAGGTTTAATGCTTAGGATTAGGGTTAGGATTTGGGGTTAAAGTAAGTGTTAGGGGTTAGGTTTAAGGATCCAAGGTTAGGGTTATTTTTAGCTGTAGTGTTAGGGTTAGGGATAAGGGATCCCATTAGCATTAAGGGTCTTCCTTACTGTAGGGTTAAGGGTTAGGCTTAGAGTTAAAGCTTAAGGTTAGGGTCAGTGTTAAGATTTAGGGTGAGGGTTAACGGTTAGGGTAAAGGTTAAGCGTTAGGGTTAGGGATTAGTGATTAGGGTTTTTGGTTAGTGTTAGGGTTAGCGGTTAGGAGTTAGTGTTTTATGAAGGGGTATGGTTAGAATTAGGATTGGGGTTAGAGTTAGGGTGAGGTATAGGTGTTAGGTTTAGGGGTGACTTTTAGGGTAAAAGGATAGGATTAGGGTTACGGGTTGGGCTTAGGTTTAGGGTTAAAGTTTACTGCTAGGGTTAGGGATAGGGTTCAGGGTTAGCTTTAGGGGTTCTGGTTAGGGTTAGGTGTTAGGTTAGTGTCAGGGTTAGGTCTAGTCGTGAGGGTAAGGTTTAGGGTTAGCTTTAAGAGCTAGGGTTAGGTTTAATGGTTAGGATTAGGATTAGGGTTAAGGGTTAGGGTAAGGCTTAGGGGTTAGGATGAAGGGTTAGGGTCAAGGGTTAGGGTTTTTGTTAGGCATAGCGTTGGGGTTAGAAGTAAGGTTTACTGTCAGTGTTAGGGTTGTAGGTAGGGTTACGGTTAGGTTTAGCGGTTTAGAATTAGGGTTAGGGATTAGGTGTCACAGTGAAGACTAGGAGATAGGCTTAGAATTATGGGATAGGGGTTGTTCTCAGGAAATGGGTTATGCATTAACGTTAGGATAAGAGGTTAAAGTTAGGCGCACGGTGAGGTTTACGTGTTAAGGGGAGAAATAGGAAAGGGTGGGGTGTTATGTTCAGGGTTAGGGTTATCTGTTAAAGGTATTGTTTATGCTTAGCGCACGGGCCCTGTCTGCATTAGGCGGGCGTGGGGAGTTTGGGGGGCTGGGATTGTACCCGGGAAACCACTCTATCATACTCTGGGTATGGGCCTATGGGTTTCATGCAGGACACAGTGGTAGAGCCTCCTTTCACGAATGGCATGGGAGGATTGCAGGCTTTCTAAACTCTAAGAAAGCAAGAAGTCCGAGAATTAGATTTAGGGTTAGGAGTATGGTTAGGGTTAAGGATGAAGTTTAGTGTTAGGGTGAGGGCTTAGGGTTAGGGCTTAGGGTTAGGGTTAAAGGTTACTCTTAGGTTTAACGGTTACACTTTGGTTTAGGGTTGAGGTTTACGGTTAGGGTTAAGATGAGGGGTTAGGGTTAGGTACAGGGTTAGGGTTAAGTGTTAGGTTTAGGGTTCAAGATTAGGATTAGGGGTAGGATTAAAGGTTAGCGTGAGAGTTAACGCTTAGTGTTAAGGTTAAAAGTTAAGGTTAAGGTTAGGGTTAGGGTTAGGGTTAGTTTTAGGGTTAGAGTTATGTGCTATGGTTTATGTTAGAGGTTAGGGTTAGGTTTACTGGTGACGGTTAGGGTTACGTTTAGGGGTTAGCATTAGGGTTAGGGTTAGGGTTAAGGGATAGGATTAGGGTTAAGTGTTCGGCTTAGGGTTAGGGTTTAGTGTTAGGGTTATCATTAAGGATTAGGGGTAGGGTCAGGGTTAAATGCTTGGGTGCGGGTAATGGTTAGGTTCAGGGTTAAGGTTCACGGATTGGGTTAGTGTTAAGGGTTATGGGTAGGTTTAGGGTTCAGGGTTAGAGTTAGCATTAGGGCTTAAGGTTAGGATTAGGCGGTAGGTTAGATTTAGGGTTAGATCTAGGCGTTAGGGTAAGGGCTAGTGTTAGGGTTAAGAGATAGGGTTAGGTTTAATGCTTAGGATTAGGGTTAGGGTTTTGGGTTAAAGTAAGTGTTAGGGGTTAGGTTTAAGGATCAAAGGTTAGGGTTATTTTTAGCTGTAGTGTTAGGGTTAGGGATAAGGGATCCCATTAGCATTAAGGGTCTTCCTTACTGTAGGGTTAAGGGTTAGGATTAGAGTTAAAGCTTAATGTTAGGGTCAGTGTTAAGATTTAGGGTGAGGGTTAACGGTTAGGGTAAAGGTTAAGCGTTAGGGTTAGGGATTAGTGATTAGGGTTTTTGGTTAGTGTTAGGGTTAGCGGTTAGGAGTTAGTGTTTTATGAAGGGGTATGGTTAGAATTAGGATTGGGGTTAGAGTTAGGGTGAGGTATAGGGGTTAGGTTTAGGGGTTAGCTTTGGGGTAAAAGGATAGGATTAGGGTTACGGGTTGGGCTTATGTTTAGGGTTAAAGTTTAATGTTAGAGTTAGGGATAGGGTTCAGGCTTAGCTTTAGGGGTTCTGGTTAGGGTTAGGTGTTAGGTTAGTGTCAGGGTTATGTCTAGTCGTGAGGTTAAGGTTTAGGGTTATCTTTAAGAGCTAGGGTTAGGTTTAATGGTTAGGATTAGGATTAGGGTTAAGGGTAAGGGTAAGGCTTAGGGGTTAGGGTGAAGGGTTAGGGTCAAGGGTTAGGGTTTTTGTTAGGCATAGCGTTGGGTTTAGAAGTAAGGGTTACTGTCAGTGTTAGGGTTGTAGGTAGGGTTACGGTTAGGGTTAGCGGTTTAGAATTAGGGTTAGGGATTAGGTGTCACAGTGATGACTAGGAGATAGGCTTAGAATTTGGGGACAGAGGTTGTTCTCAGGAAATGGGTTATGCATTAACGTTAGGATAAGAGGTTAAAGTTAGGCGCACAATGAGGTTTCCGTGTTAAGGGGAGAAATAGGAACAGGGTTGCGTGTTACGTTCAGGGTTAGGGTTATCAGTTAAAGTTATTGTTTATCCTTAGCGCATGGGCCCTGTCTGCATTAGGCGGGCGGGGGGAGTTTAGGGGGCTCGGATTGTACCCGGGTACCCACTCTATCATACTCTGGGTATGGGCCCGTGAGTTTCATGCAGGACACAGTGGTAGAGCCTCCTTTCACGCATGGCATGGGAGGATTGCAGGCTTTCTAAACTCTAAGAAAGCAAGAAGTCTAAGAATTAGATTTAGGGTTAGGATTATGGTTAGGGTTAAGGATGAAGTTTAATGTTAGGGTGAGGGCTTAGGGTTAGGGCTTAGGGTTAGGATTAAAGGTTACTCTTAGGTTTAACGGTTACACTTTGGTTTAGGGTTGAGGTTTACGGTTAGGGTTAAGTTGAGGGGTTAGGGTTAGGAACAGGGTTAGGGTTAAGTGTTAGGTTTAGGGTTGAAGATTAGGATTAGGGTTAGGATTAAAGGTTAGCGTGAGAGTTAACGCTTAGGGTTAAGGTTAAGAGTTAGGGTTTAGGGTTAGGGTTAGGGTTAGGGTTAGGGTTAGTTTTAGGGTTAGAGTTATGTGCTATGGTTTGTGTTAGAGGTAGGGTTAGGTTTACTGGTGACGGTTAGGGTTACGTTTAGGGGTTAGCATTAGGGTTAGGGTTAGGGTTAACGGATAGGATTAGGGTTAAGTGTTGGGCTTAGGGTTAGGGTTTAGTGTTAGGGTTATCATTAAGGATTAGGGGTAGGGTCAGGGTTAAATGCTTGGGTGCGGGTAATGGTTAGGGTCAGGGTTAAGGTTCACGGATAGGGTTAGTGTTAAGGGTTACAGGTAGGTTTAGGGTTCAGGGTTAGAGTTAGCATTAGGGCTTAAGGTTAGGATTAGGCGGTAGGTTAGATTTAGGGTTAGATCTACGCGTTAGGGTAAGGGCTAGCGTTAGGGTTAAGAGATAGGGTTAGGTTTAATGCTTAGGTTTAGGGTTAGGGTTTGGGGTTAAAGTAAGTGTTAGGGGTTAGGTTTAAGGATCAAAGGTTAGGGTTATTTTTAGCTGTAGTGTTAGGGTTAAGGATAAGGGATCCCATTAGCATTAAGGGTCTTCCTTACTGTAGGGTTAAGGGTTAGGCTTAGAGTTAAAGGTGAAGGTTAGGGTCAGTGTTAAGATTTAGGGTGAGGGTTCACGGTTAGGGTAAAGGTTAAGCGTTAGGCTTAGGGATTAGTGACTAGGGTTTTTGGATAGTGTTAGGGTTAGCGGTTAGGAGTTAGTGTTTTATGAAGGGGAATGATTAGAATTAGGATTGTGATTAGAGTTAGGGTGAGGTATAGGGGTTAGGTTTAGGGATTAGTATTAGGGTAAAAGGATAGGATTAGAGTTACGGGTTGGGCTTAGGTTTAGGGTTAAAGTTTACTGCTAGGGTTAGGGATAGGGTTCAGCGTTAGCTTTAGGGGTTCTGGTTAGGGTTAGGTGTTAGGTTAGTGTCAGGGTTAGGTCTAGTCGTGAGGGTAAGGTTTAGGGTTATCTTTAAGAGCTAGGGTTAGGTTTAATGGTTAGGATTAGGATTAGGGTTAAGGGTTAGGGTAAGGCTTAGGGGTTAGGGTGAAGGGTTAGGGTCAAGGGTTAGGGTTTTTGTTAGGCATAGCGTTTGGGTTAGAAGTAAGGGTTACTGTGAGAGTTAGGGTTGTAGGTAGGGTTACGGTTAGGGTTAGCGGTTTAGAATTAGGGTTAGGGATTAGGTGTCACAGTGATGACTAGGAGATAGGGTTAGAATTATGGGATAGGGGTTGTTCTCAGGAAATGAGTTATGCATTAACGTTAGGATAAGAGGTTAAAGTTAGGTGCACGGTGAGGTTTACGTGTTAAGGGGAGAAATAGGAACAGGGTTGGGTGTTATGTTCAGGGTTAGGGTTATCTGTTAAAGGTATTGTTTATGCTTAGCGCACGGGCCCTGTCTGCATTAGGCGGGCGGGGGGAGTTTAGGGGGCTGGGATTGTACCCGGGAACCCACTCTATCATACTCTGGGTATGGGCCCGTGGGTTTCATGCAGGACACAGTGGTAGAGCCTCCTTTCACGCATGGCATGGGAGGATTGCAGGCTTTCTAAACTCTAAGAAAGCAAGAAGTCTGAGAATTAGATTTAGGGTTAGGATTATGGTTAGGGTGAAGGATGAAGTTTAGTGTTAGGGTGAGGGCTTAGGGTTAGGGATTAGGGTTAGGGTTAAACGTTACTCTTAGGTTTAACGGTTACACTTTGGTTTAGGGTTGAGGTTTACGGTTAGGGTTAAGATGAGGGGTTAGTGTTAGGTACAGGGATAGGGTTAAGTGTTAGGTTTAGGGTTGAAGATTAGGATTAGGGTTAGGATTAAAGGTTAGCGTGAGAGTTAACGCTTAGTGTTAAGGTTAAGAGTTAGGGTTTAGGGTTAGATTTAGGGTTAGGGTTAGTTTTAGGGTTAGAGTTATGTGCTATGGTTTGTGTTAGATGTTAGGGTTAGGTTTACTGGTCACGGTTAGGGTTACGTTTAGGGGTTAGCATTAGGGTTAGGGTTAGGGTTAGGGTTAAGGGATAGCATTAGGGTTAAGTGTTGGGATTAGGATTAGGGTTTAGTGTTAGGGTTAT
This sequence comes from Eulemur rufifrons, assembly GCF_041146395.1. Classification (NCBI taxonomy): domain Eukaryota; kingdom Metazoa; phylum Chordata; class Mammalia; order Primates; family Lemuridae; genus Eulemur; species Eulemur rufifrons. The sequence goes on along the minus strand of NW_027182830.1, from coordinate 326,584 downwards.
CATTAAGGATTAGGGGTAGGGTCAGGGTTAAATGCTTGGGTGAGGGTAATGGTTAGGGTAAGGGTTAAGGTTCACGGATAGGGTTAGTGTTAAGTGTTACCGGTAGGTGTAGGGTTCAGGGTTAGAGTTAGCATTAGGGCTTAAGGTTAGGGTTAGGCGGTAGGTTAGATTTAGGGTTAGATCTAGGCGTTAGGGTAAGGGCTAGCGTTAGGGTTAAGAGATAGGGTTAGGTTTAATGCTTAGGATTAGGGTTAGGGTTTGGGGTTAAAGTAAGTGTTAGGGGTTAGGTTTAAGGATCAAAGGTTAGGGTTATTTTTAGCTGTAGTGTTAGGGTTAGGGATAAGGGATCCCATTAGCATTAAGGGTCTTCCTTACTGTAGGGTTAAGGGTTAGGCTTAGAGTTAAAGGTTTAGGTTAGGGTCAGTGTTAAGATTTAGGGTGAGGGTTAACGGTTAGGGTAAAGGTTAAGCGTTAGGGTTAGGGATTAGTGATTAGGGTTTTTAGTTAGTGTTAGGGTTAGTGGTTAGGAGTTAGTGTTTTATGAAGGGGTATGGTTAAAATTAGGATTGGGGTTAGAGTTAGGGTGAGGTATAGGGTTTAGGTTTAGGGGTTAGTTTTAGGGTAAAAGGATAGGATTAGGGTTACGGGTTGGGCTTAGGTTTAGGGTTAAAGTTTACTGCTAGGGTTAGGGATAGGGTTCAGGGTTAGCTTTAGGGGTTCTGGTTAGGGTTAGGTGTTAGGTTAGTGTCAGGGTTATGTCTAGTCGTGAGGTTAAGGTTTAGGGTTATCTTTAAGAGCTAGGGTTAGGTTTAATCGTTAAGATTAGGATTAGGGTTAAGGGTTAGGGTAAGGCTTAGGGGTTAGGGTGAAGGGTTAGGGTCAAGGGTTAGGGTTTTTCTTAGGCATAGCGTTGGGGTTAGAAGTAAGGGTTACTGTGAGTGTTAGGGTTGTAGGTAGGGTTACGGTTAGGGTTAGCGGTTTAGAATTAGGGTTAGGGATTAGGTGTCACAGTGATGACTAGGAGATAGGGTTAGAATTATGGGATAGGGGTTGTTCTCAGGAAATGGGTTATGCATTAACGTTAGGATAAGACGTTAAAGTTAGGCGCACGGTGAGGTTTACGTGTTAAGGGGAGAAATAGGAACAGGGTTGGGTGTTATGTTCAGGGTTAGGGTTATCTGTTAAAGGTATTGTTTATGCTTAGCGCACGGGCCCTGTCTGCATTAGGCGGGCGGGGGGAGTTTAGGGGGCTGGGATTGTACCCGGGAACCCACTCTATCATACTCTGGGTATGGGCCCGTGGGTTTCATGCAGGACACAGTGGTAGAGCCTCCTTTCACGCATGGCATGGGCGGATTGCAGGCTTTCTAAACTCTAAGAAAGCAAGAAGTCTGAGAATGAGATTTAGGGTTAGGATTATGGTTAGGGTGAAGGATGAAGTTTAGTGTTAGGGTGAGGGCTTAGGTTTAGGGATTAGGGTTAAAGGTTACTCTTATGTTTAACGGTTACACTTTGGTTTCGGGTTGAGGTTTACGGTTAGGGATCAGATGAGGGGTTAGGGTTTGGTACAGGGTTAGGGTTAAGTGTTAGGTTTAGGGTTGAAGATTAGGATTAGGGTTAGGATTAAAGGTTAGCGTGAGAGTTAACGCTTAGTGTTAAGGTTAAGGGTTAGGTTTAGGATTAGGGTTAGGGTTAGTTTTAGGGTTAGAGTTATGTGCTATGGTTTATGTTAGAGGTTAGGCTTAGGTTTACTGATGACGGTTAGGGTTACGTTTAGGGGTTAGCATTAGGGTTAGGGTTCAGGGATAGGATTAGAGTTAAGTGTTGGGCTTAGGGTTAGGGTTTGGTGTTAGGGTTATCATTAAGGATTAGGGGTAGGGTCAGGGTTAAATGCTTGGGTGCGGGTAATGGTTAGGGTCAGGGTTAAGGTTCACGGATAGGGTTAGTGTTAAGTGTTACCGGTAGGTGTAGGGTTCAGGGTTAGAGTTAGCATTAGGGCTTAAGGTTAGGATTAGGCGGTAGGTTAGATTTAGGGTTAGATCTAGGCGTTAGGGTGAGGGCTAGAGTTAGGGTTAAGAGATAGGGTTAGGTTTAATGCTTAGGATTAGGGTTAGGGTTTGGGGTTAAAGTAAGTGTTAGGGGTTAGGTTTAAGGATCAAAGGTTAGGGTTATTTTTTGCTGTAGTGTTAGGGTTAGGGATAAGGGATCCCATTAGCATTAAGGGTCTTCCTTACTGTAGGGTTAAGGGTTAGGCTTAGAGTTAAAGGTTAAGGTTAGGGTCAGTGTTAAGATTTAGGGTGAGGGTTAACGGTTAGGATAAAGGTTAAGCGTTAGGGTTAGGGATTAGTGATTAGGGTTTTTGGTTAGTGCTAGGGTTAGCGGTTAGGAGTTAGTGTTTTATGAAGGGGTATGGTTAGAATTAGGATTGGGGTTAGAGTTAGGGTGAGGTATAGGGATTAGGTTTAGGGGTTAGTTTTAGGGTAAAAGGATAGGATTAGGGTTACGGGTTGGGCTTAGGTTTAGGGTTAAAGTTTACTGCTAGGGTTAGGGATAGGGTTCAGGGTTAGCTTTAGGGGTTCTGGTTAGGGTTAGGTGTTAGGTTAGTGTCAGGGTTAGGTCCAGTCGTGAGGGTAAGGTTTAGGGTTAGCTTTAAGAGCTAGGGTTAGGTTTAATGGTTAGGATTAGGATTAGGGTTAAGGGTTAGGGTAAGGCTTAGGGGTTAGGGTGAAGGGTGAGGGTTTTTGTTAGGCATAGCGTTGGGGTTAGAAGTAAGGGTTACTGTCAGTGTTAGGGTTGTAGGTAGGGTTTCGGTTAGGGTTAGTGGTTTAGAATTAGGGTTAGGGATTAGGTGTTCCAGTGATGACTAGGAGGTAGGGTTAGAATTATGGGATAGGGGTTGTTCTCAGGGAATGGGTTACGCATTAACGTTAGGATAATAGGTTAAAGTTAGGGTCATGGTGAGGTTTATGTGTTAAGGGGAGAAATAGGAACAGGGTTGGGTGTTATGTTCAGGGTTAGGGTTATCTGTTAAAGGTATTGTTTATGCTTAGCGCACGGGCCCTGTCTGCATTAGGCGGGCGTGGGGAGTTTAGGGGGCTGGGATTGTACCCGGGAACCCACTCTATCATACTCTGGGTATGGGCCCGTGGGTTTCATGCAGGACACAGTGGTAGAGCCTCCTTTCACGCATGGCATGGGCGGATTGCAGGCTTTCTAAACTCTAAGAAAGCAAGAAGTCTGAGAATTAGATTTAGGGTTACGATTATGGTTAGGGTTAAGGATGAAGTTTAGTGTTAGGGTGAGGGCTTAAGGTTAGGGATTAGGGTTAGGGTTAAAGGTTACTCTTAGGTTTAACGGTTACATTTCGGTTTAGGGTTGAGGTTTACGGTTAGGGTTAAGATGAGGGGTTAGGGTTTGGTAGACGTTTAGGGTTAAGTGTTAGGTTTAGTGTTGAAGATTAGGATTAGGGTTAGGATTAAAGGTTAGCGTGAGAGTTAACGCTTAGGGTTAAGGTTAAGAGTTAGGGTTTACGGTTAGGCTTAGGGTTAGATTTTGGGTTAGAGTTATGTGCTATGGTTTGTGTTAGGTGTTAGGGTTAGGTTTACTGTTCACGGTTAGGGTTGGGTTTAGGGGTTAGCATTAGGGTTAGGGATTAGGTTTAGGGTAAGGGTCTAGAGTTAATGTTGGGCTTTAGTCTTGGGGCTTAGGTTCAGGGTCAGGGGTTAGCGTTGGTGGTAGGGCTTAGCTTTAGCGGTCAGTTTAAGGGCACAGGACCTGGTTAATCTACGGTGAGAGGGGTGCGGTCGGAGTCACCACGAAAGCACAACATCATTCCCTGGGCCTTGGGACAGGACCTCCATGCAGGACTCAGGCGGAGCCTCATCTCACACATGGCATGGCTGTATTGTAGGCTTGCTTCACTCTGGGAATGGAAGTAGTGTGAGAATTAGGGTTGGGGTTGGGGTTAGGGTTTTTCGTGTTAGGGGTTAGGTTTCGAGTCAGGGTTAGGTGCTAGGGATTAGTGGTTAGGGTTAGAGTTAGTGTTAGGGGTAAGGTGTTAAGTCTGGGTTAGGGGGCCAGGGTAAGGTTTAGGGTTGGAGTTAGCTTTAGGGTTAGGGGTTAGGGTTAAGGGATAGGGTTAGGATTCAGGGTGAGGGTTAGAGGGTTAACAGTTGGGGTTAGGCTTAGGGGTTACGGATAGTGTCAGGGTTAAGGGTTAGGAGCTTGGTTCAAGTTTAAGGTTAGCATTAGGGGTTGGGGTTAGTGTTAACTGTAGGTCAGTGTTGGGGTTAGATCTCTAGGCATTAGGTTGAAGGTTAGGGTTAGGGTTAAGAGTTAGGGTTCTCTTTAATGGTTAGGAATGGGAAATGGTTAAGGGTTAGGGTTAAGGTTGGGGTTATGACGAAGGATCAACGGTTAGGGTTACTTTTAGGCGTAGGGTTAGGGTAAGGGGTTAGGGTTAGTGTTAGTGTTGTTGGTCGGGTTAAGGTTAGGGTTGGCGCTTCAGAATTAGGGATTAGGTGTTACGGTTATAGCTAGGAGCTAGGGTTATAATGACGGTATAGGGCTTGTTCTCAGGGTGTCATGCATTAACGTTAAGATATCGGGTTAAAGTTAGGGTTATGGTGAGGTTTACCTGTTAAGGTGAGCAGTAGGATCAGGGTTAGGTGTTATGTTGTGGGTTAGGCTTATGGGTGAGGGGTAGGGTTTATGCTTAGGGCACGGGCCCTCTATGCCCTAGGAGGCAAAGTTAGGTGTCTGTGATGGTCGCTGGGAACCCACTCTACTGCACGCAGTGTATGGGCCTCTGGGTTTCATGCAGGACACTGTGGCAGAGCCTCCTTTCACGCATGGCGTGGGAGGATTGCAGGCTTTCTAAACTCTAAGAAAGCAAGAACTCTGAGAATTAGATTTAGGGTTAGGGTTATGGTTAGGGTTAAGGATGAAGTTTAGTGTTAGGGTGAGGGCTTAGGCTTAGGGATTACTCTTAGGGTTAAAGGTTACTCTTAGATTTAACGGTTACACTTTGGTTTAGGGTTGAGGTTTAAGGTTAGGGTTAAGATGAGGGTTTAGGGTTTGGTACAGGGTTAGGGTTAAGTGTTAGGTTTCGGGTTGAAGATTAGGATTAGGGTTAGGATTAAAGGTTAGCGTGAGAGTTAACGCTTAGGGTTAAGGTTAAGAGTTAGGGTTTAGGGTTAGGGTTAGGGTTAGGGCTAGTTTTAGGGTTAGAGTTATGTGCTATGGTTTGTGTTAGAGGTTAGGGTTAGGTTTACTGTTCACGGTTAGGGTTACGTTTAGGGGTTAGCATTAGGGTTAGGGTTAGGGTTAGGGTTAAGGGATAGGATTAGGGTTAAGTGTTGGGCTTAGGGTTAGGGTTTAGTGTTAAGGTTATCATTAAGGATTAGGGTTAGGGTCAGGGTTAAATGCTTGGGTGCGGGTAATGGTTAGGGTCAGGGTTAAGGTTTACGGATAGGGTTAGTGTTAAGGGTTACGGGTAGGTTTAGGGTTCAGGGTTAGCGTTGGCATTAGGGCTTAAGGTTAGGATCAGGCGGGAGGTTAGATTTAGGGTTAGAACTAGGCGTTAGGGTAAGGGCTAGGGTTAGGGTTAAGAGATAGGGTTAGGTTTAATGCTTAGGATTAGGGTTAGGGTTTGGGGTTAAAGTAAGTGTTAGGGGTTAGGTTTAAGGATCAAAGGTTAGGGTTATTTTTAGCTGTAGTGTTAGGGTTAGGGAAAAGGGATCCCATTAGCATTAAGGGTCTTCCTTACTGTAGGGTTAAGGGTTAGGCTTAGAGTTAAAGGTTAAGGTTAGGGTCAGTGTTAAGAATTAGGGTGAGGGTTAACGGTTAGGGTAAAGGTTAAGCGTTAGGGTTAGGGATTAGCGATTAGGGTTTTTGGTTAGTGTTAGGGTTAGAGGTTAGGCGTTCGTGTTTTATGAAGGGGTATGGTTAGAATTAGGATTGGGGTTAGAGTTAGGGTTAGGTATAGGGGTTAGGTTTAGGGGTTAGTTTTAGGGTAAAAGGATAGGATTAGGGTTATGGGTTGGGCTTAGGTTTAGGGTTAAAGTTTACTGCTAGGGTTAGGGATAGGGTTCAGGGTTAGCTTTAGGGGTTCTGGTTAGGGTTAGGTGTTAGGTTAGTGTCAGGGTTAGGTCTAGTCGTGAGGGTAAGGTTTAGGGTTAGCTTTAAGAGCTAGGGTTAGGTTTAATGGTTAGGATTAGGATTAGGGTTAAGGGTTAGCGTAAGGCTTAGGGGTTTGGGTGAAGGGTTAGGGTTTTTGTTAGGCATAGCGTTGGCGTTAGAAGTAAGGGTTACTGTCAGTGTTAGGGTTGTAGGTAGGGTTCCGGTTAGGGTTAGCGGTTTAGAATTAGGGTTAGGAATTAGATGTTCCAGTGATGACTGGGAGATAGGGTTAGAATTATGGGATAGGGGTTGTTCTCAGGGAATGGTTTATGCATTAACATTAGGATAAGAGGTTAAAGTTAGGCTCACGGTGAGGTTTACGTGTTAAGGGGAGAAATAGGAACAGGGTTGGGTGTTATGTTCAGGGTTAGGGTTATCTGTTAAAGGTATTGTTTATGCTTAGCACACGGGCCCTGTCTGCATTAGGCGGGCGGGGGGAGTTTAGGGGGCTGGGATTGTACCCGGGAACCCACTCTATCATACTCTGGGTAAGGGCCCGTGGGTTTCATGCAGGATACAGTGGTAGAGCCTCCTTTCACGCATGGCATGGGAGGATTGCAGGCTGTCTAAACTCTAAGAAAGCAAGAAGTCTGAGAATTAGATTTAGGGTTAGGATTATGGTTAGGATTAAGGATGAAGTTTAGTGTTAGGGTGAGGGCTTAAGGTTAGGGATTAGTGTTAGGGTTAAAGGTTACTCTTAGGTTTAACGGTTACAGTTCGGTTTAGGGTTGAGGTTTACGGTTAGGGTTAAGATGAGGGGTTAGGTTTGGTTGACGTTTAGGGTTAAGTGTTAGGTGTAGCATTGAAGATTAGGATTAGGGTTAGGATTAAAGGTTAGCATGAGAGTTAACGCTCAGCGTTTACTGTTAGGGTTAGGGTTAGTTTTAGGGTTAGAGTTATGTGCTATGGTTTGTGTTAGAGGTTAGGGTTAGGTTTACCGTTCACGGTTAGGGTTACGTTTAGGGTTTAGCATTAGGGTTAAGGTTAGGGTTAAGGGATAGGATTAGGGTTAAGTGTTAGGTTTAGGGTTGAAGATTAGGATTAGGGTTAGGATTAAAGGTTAGCATGAGATTTAACGCTTAGGGATAAGGTTTAGAGTTAGGGTTTACTGTTAGGTTTAGGGTTAGTTTTAGGGTTAGAGTTATGTGCTATGGTTTGTGTTAGAGGTTAGGGTTAGGTTTACTGTTCACGGTTAGGGTTACGTTTAGGGTTTAGCATTAGGGTTAGGGATTAGTTTTAGGGTAAGGGTTTAGAGTTAGTGTTGGGCTTTAGGCTCGGGGCTTCGGTTCAGGGTCAGGGGTTAGGGTCGGTGGTACGGCCTAGCTTTAGCGGTGAGTTAAAGGGCACAACACCTGGTTAATCTAAGGTGAGAGGGGTGCGGTCGGAGTCATCACGAAAGCACAACATCATTCCCTGGGCCTTGGGACAGGACCTACATGCAGGACTCAGTCGGAGCCTCATCTCACACATGGCATGGCTGTATTCTAGGCTTCCTTCACTCTGGGAATGGAAGTAGTGTGAGAATTAGGGTTGAGGTTGGGGTTAGGGATTTCGAGTAGGGGTTAGGTTTCGAGTCAGGGTTAGGTGCTAGGGATTAGTGGTTAGGGTTAGAGTTAGTGTTAGGGGTTAGGTGTTAAGTCTGGGTTAGGGGGCCAGGGTAAGGTTTAGGGTTGGAGTTAGCGTTAGGGTTAGGGGTTAGGGTTAAGGGAGAGGGTTAGGTATCAGGGTGAGGGTTAGAGGGTTAACAGTTCGGGTTAAGCTTAGGGGTTAGGGATAGTGTTAGAGTTAAGGGTTAGAAGTATGGTTCAGGTTTAAGGTTAGCATTAGGGGTTGGGGTTAGTGTTAACTGTAGGTCAGTGTTGGGGTTAGATCTCTAGGCATTAGGGTAAAGGTTAGGGTTAGGGTTAAGTGTTAGGGTTATGTTTAATGGTTAGGATTGGGAATAGGGTTAAGGGTTAGGGTTAAGGTTAGGGGTTATGACTAAGGATCAACCGTTAGGGTTACTTTTAGGCATAGGTTTAGGGTAAGAGGTTAGGGTTAGTGTTAGTGTTGTTGGTCGGGTTAAGGTTAGGGTTGGCATTTCAGAATTAGGGATTAGGTGTTACGGTTATGGCTAGGAGTTAGGGTTAGAATGACGGTATAGGGCTTGTTCTCAGGGTGTCATGCATTAACGTTAAGATATCGGGTTAAAGTTAGGGTTACGGTGAGGTTTACCTGTTAAGGTGAGCAGTAGGATCAGGGTTAGGTGTTATGTTCTGGGTTAGGCTTATGGTTCAATGGTAGGGTTTATGCTTAGGGCACGGGCCCTGTATGCCCTAGGAGGCAAAGTTAGGTGTCTGTGATGGTCGCTGGGAACCCACTCTATCACACGCAGTGTATGGGCCTCTGGGTTTCAGGCAGGACACTGGCAGAGCGTCCTTTCACGCATGGCATGGGAGGATTGCAGGCTTTCTAAACTCTAAGAAAGCAAGAAGTCTGAGAATTAGATTTAGGGTTAGGATTATGGTTAGGGTTAAGGATGAAGTTTAGTGTTAGGGTGAGGGCTTAGGGTTAGGGATTAGGGTTAGGGTTAAAGGTTACTCTTAGATTTAACAGTTACACTTTGGTTTAGGGTTGAGGTTTACGGTTAGGGTAAAGATGAGGGGTTAGGGTTTGGTACAGGGTTAGGGTTAAGTGTTAGGTTTAGGGTTGAAGATTAGGATTAGGGTTAGGATTAAAGTTTAGCGTGAGAGTTAACACCTAGGGTTAAGGTTAAGAGTTAGCGTTAGCGTTAGGGTTAGGGTTAGTTTTAGGGTTAGAGTTATGTGCCATGGTTTGTGTTAGAGGTTAGAATTAGGTTTACTGTTCATGGTTAGGGTTACGTTTAGGGGTAGCATTAGGGTTAGAGTTAGGGTTAGGGTTAAGGGATAGGATTAGGGTTAAGTGTTGAGCTTAGGGTTAGGGTTTAGTGTTAGGGTTATCGTTAAGGATTAGGGTTAGGGTCAGGGTTAAATGTTTGGGTGCGGGTAATGGTTACGGTCAGGGTTAAGGTTTATAGATAGGGTTAGTGTTAAGGGTTACGGGTAGGTTTAGGGTTCAGGGTTTAGAGTTAGCATTAGGGCTTAAGGTTAGGATTAGGTGGTAGGTTAGATTTAGGGTTAGATCTAGGCGTTAGAGTAAGGGTTAAGAGATAGGGTTAGGTTTAATGCTTAGGATTAGGGTTAGGGTTTGGGGTTAAGTGTGAGGGGTTAGGTTTAAGGATCAAAGGTTAGGGTTATTTTTAGCTGTAGTGTTAGGTTTAGGGATAAGGGATAAGATTGGCGTAAGGGTTTTCCTTACTGTTAGGGTTAAGGGTCAGGCTTAGATTAAAGGTTAAGGTTAGGGTCAGTGTTAAGGGTTAGGGTGAGGGTTAACGGTTACGGTAAAGGTTAAGCGTTAGTGTTAGGGATTAGCGATTAGGGTTTTTGGTAAGTGTTAGGGTTAGGAGTTCGTGTTTTATGAAGGGGTATGGTTAGAATTAGGATTGGGGTTAGTTTTAGGGTTAGGTTTAGGGGTTAGGCTTAGGGTAAAAGGATAGGATTAGGGTTAAGGGTTGGGATCAGGTTTAGGGTTAAAGTTTAGTGTTCTGGTTAATGTTTAGTGTTATGGTCCAGTTTAAGTGTTAGGGTGAGGGTTAACGGTTAGGATTAGGCTTAGAGGTTGGGGATATAGTGAGGGTTCAGGGTTAGGATTAGGTTTAGGGTTCAGGGTTAGGGTTAGCTTTAGGGGTTATGGTTAGGGTTAGGTGTTAGGTTAGTGTCAGGGTTCGGTCTAGTCGTGAGGGTAAGGTTTAGGGTTTGCTTTAAGCGCTAGGGTTAGGTTTAATGTTTAGGATTAGGATTAGGGTTAAGGGTTAGGGTAAGGCTTAGGGGTTAGGGTGAAGGGTTAGGTTTTTTGTTAGGCATAGAGTTGGGGTTAGAAGTAAGGGTTACAGTAAGTGTTAGGGTTGTAGGTAGGGTTACGGTTAGGGTTAGCAGTTTAGAATTAGGGTTAGGGATTAGGTGTTACAGTTATAACTAGGAGATAGGGTTAGAATTATGGGATAGGGGTTGTTCTCAGGGAATGGGTTATGCATTAACGTTAGGATAAGAGGTTAAAGTTAGGCTCACGGTGAGGTTTACGTGTTAAGGGGAGAAATAGGAACAGGGTTGGGTGTTATGTTCAGGGTTAGGGTTATCTGTTAAAGGTATTGTTTATGCTTAGCGCATGGGCCCTGTCTGCATTAGGCGGGCGGGGAGAGTTTAGGGGGCTGGGATTGTACCCGGGAACCCACTCTATCATACTCTGGGTATGGGCCCGTGGGTTTCATGCAGGACACAGTGGTAGAGCCTCCTTTCACGCATGGCATGGGAGGATTGCAGGCTTTCTAAACTCTAAGAAAGCAAGAAGTCTTATAATTTGATTTTAGGGTTAGGTTTATGGATAGGGTTAAGGATAAATTTTAGTGTTAGTGTGAGGGCTTAGGGTTAGGGATTAGGGTTAGGGTTAAAGGTTACTCTTAGATTTAACGGTTACACTTTGGTTTAGGGTTGAGGTTTACGGTTAGGGTTAAGATGATTGGTTAGAGTGTGGTACAGGGTTAGGGTTAAGTGTTAGGTTTAGGGTTGAAGATTAGGATTAGGGTTAGGAATAAAGGTTAGCATGAGAGTGAACTCTTAGTGTTAAGGTTAAGAGTTAAGGTTTAGGGCCGGGCGCGGTGGCTCACGCCTGTAATCCTACCACTCTGGGAGGCCGAGGTGGGTGGATCCTTTGAGCTCAGGAGTTCAAGACCAGCCTGAGCAAGAGCGAGACCCCATCTGTACTAAAAATAGAAAGAAATTATATGGACAGCTAAAAATATATATAGAAAAAAATTAGCCAGGCATGGTGGCGCATGCCTGTAGTCCCAGCTGCTCGGGAGGCTGAGACAGGAGGATTCTTTGAGCTCAGGAGTCTGAGGTTGATGTGAGCTAGGCTGATACCACGGCACTCACTCTATCTTGGGCAACAGTGTGAGACTCTCTCAAAAAAAAAAAAAAAAAAAAGATTTAGGGTTTAGGGTTATGGTTACGGTTAGGGTTAGTTTTAGGGTTAGAGTTATGTGCTATGGTTTATGTTAGAGGTTAGGGTTAGGTTTACTGTTCACGGTTAGGGTTGGGTTTAGGGGTTAGCATTAGGGTTAGGGATTAGGTTTAGGGTCAGGGTCTAGAGTTAATGTTGGGCTTTAGGCTCGGGGCTTAGGTTCAGGGTCAGGGGTTAGCGTTGGTGGTAGGGCTTAGCTTTAGCGGTCAGTTTAAGGGCACAGGAACTGGTTAATCTATGGTGAGAGGGGTGCGGTCGGAGTCACCACGAAAGCACAACATCATTCCCTGGGCCTTGGGACAGGACCTCCATGCAGGACTCAGGCGGAGCCTCATCTCACACATGGCATGGCTGTATTGTAGGCTTGCTTCACTCTGGGAATGGAAGTAGTGTGAGAATTAGGGTTGGGGTTGGGGTTGTGGTTAGGGTTTTTCGTGTTAGGGGTTAGGTTTCGAGTCAGGGTTAGGTGCTAGGGATTAGTGGTTAGGGTTAGAGTTAGTGTTAGGGGTAAGGTGTTAAGTCTGGGTTAGGGGGCCAGGGTAAGGTTTAGGGTTGGAGTTAGCGTTAGGTTTAGGGGTTAGGGTTAAGGGATAGGGTTAGGATTCAGGGTGAGGGTTAGAGGGTTAACAGTTGGTGTTAGGCTTAGGGGTAAGGGATAGTGTTAGGGTTAAGGGTTAGGAGCTTCGTTCAGGTTTAAGGTTAGCATTAGGGGTTGGGGTTAGTGTTAACTGTAGGTCAGTGTTGGGGTTAGATCTCTAGGCATTAGGGTAAAGGTTAGGGTTAGGGTTAAGAGTTAGGGTTCTGTTTAATGGTTAGGATTGGGAATAGGGTTAAGGGTTAGGGTTAAGGTTAGGGGTTATGACTAAGGATCAATGGTTAGGGTTACTTTTAGGCATAGGATTAGGGTAAGGGGTTAGGGTTAGTGTTAGTGTTGTTGGTCGGGTTAAGGTTAGGGTTGGCGTTTCAGAATTAGGGATTAGGTGTTACGGTTATAGCTAGGAGTTAGGGTTATAATGACGGTATAGGGCTTGTTCTCAGGGTGTCATGCATTAACGTTAAGATATGGGGTTAAAGTTAGGGTTATGGTGAGGTTTACCTGTTAAGGTGAGCAGTAGGATCAGGGTTAGGTGTTATGTTGTGGGTTAGGCTTATGGGTGAGGGGTAGGGTTTATGCTTAGGGCACGGGCCCTCTATGCCCTAGGAGGCAAAGTTAGGTGTCTGTGATGGTCGCTGGGAACCCACTCTACTGCACGCAGTGTATGGGCCTCTGGGTTTCATGCAGGACACTGTGGCAGAGCCTCCTTTCACGCATGGCGTGGGAGGATTGCAGGCTTTCTAAACTCTAAGAAAGCAAGAACTCTGAGAATTAGATTTAGGGTTAGGGTTATGGTTAGGGTTAAGGATGAAGTTTAGTGTTAGGGTGAGGGCTTAGGCTTAGGGATTACTCTTAGGGTTAAAGGTTACTCTTAGATTTAACGGTTACACTTTGGTTTAGGGTTGAGGTTTAAGGTTAGGGTTAAGATGAGGGTTTAGGGTTTGGTACAGGGTTAGGGTTAAGTGTTAGGTTTCGGGTTGAAGATTAGGATTAGGGTTAGGATTAAAGGTTAGCGTGAGAGTTAACGCTTAGGGTTAAGGTTAAGAGTTAGGGTTTAGGGTTAGGGTTAGGGTTAGGGTTAGTTTTAGGGTTAGAGTTATGTTCTATGGTTTGTGTTAGAGGTTAGGGTTAGGTTTACTGTTCACGGTTAGGGTTACGTTTAGGGGTTAGCATTAGGGTTAGGGTTAGGGTTAGGGTTAAGGGATAGGATTAGGGTTAAGTGTTGGGCTTAGGGTTAGGGTTTAGTGTTAAGGTTATCATTAAGGATTAGGGTTAGGGTCAGGGTTAAATGCTTGGGTGCGGGTAATGGTTAGGGTCAGGGTTAAGGTTCACGGATAGGGTTACTGTTAAGGGTTACAGGTAGGTTTAGGGTTCAGGGTTAGCGTTAGCATTAAGGCTTAAGGTTAGGATTAGGCGGTAGATTAGATTTAGGGTTAGATCTAGGCGTTAGGGTAAGTGCTAGGGTTAGGGGTAAGAGATAGGGTTAGGTTTAATGCTTAGGATTAGGGTTAGGGTTTGGGGTTAAAGTAAGTGTTAGGGGTTAGGTTTAAGGATCAAAGGTTAGGGTTATTTTTAGCTGTAGTGTTAGGGTTAGGGATAAGGGATCCCATTCGCATTAAGGGTCTTCCTTACTGTAGCGTTAAGGGCTAGGCTTAGAGTTAAAGGTGAAGGTTAGGGTCAGTGTTAAGAATTAGGGTGAGGGTTAACGGTTAGGGTAAAGGTTAAGCGTTAGGGTTAGGGATTAGTGATTAGGGTTTTTGGTTAGTGTTAGGGTTAGCGGTTAGGAGTTAGTGTTTTATGAAGGGGTATGGTTAGAATTAGGATTGGGATTAGAGTTAGGGTTAGGTATAGGGGTTAGGTTTAGGGGTTAGTTTTAGGGTAAAAGGATAGGATTAGGGTTACGGGTTGGGCTTAGGTTTAGGGTTAAAGTTTACTGCTAGGGTTAGGGATAGGTTTCAGGGTTAGCTTTAGGCGTTCTGGTTAGGGTTAGGTGTTAGGTTAGTGTCAGGGTTAGGTCTAGTCATGAGGGTAAGGTTTAGGGTTAGCTTAAGAGCCAGGGTTAGGTTTAATGGTTAGGATTAGCATTACGGTTAAGGGTTCGGGTAATGCGTAGTGGTTAGGGTGAAGGGTGAAGGGTTAGGGCTTTTGTTAGGCATAGCGTTGGGGTTAGAAGTAAGGGTTCCTGTCAGTGTTAGGGTTGTAGGCAGCGTTACGGTTAGGCTTAGCGGTTCAGAATTAGGGTTAGGGATTAGGTGTTACAGTTATGACTAGGAGATAGGGTTAGAATTATTGGATAGGGGATGTTCTCAGGGAATGGTTTATTTATTAACGTTACGATAAGAGGTTAAAATTAGGCTCACGGTGAGGTTTACGTGTTAAGGGGAGAAATAGGAACAGGGTTAGGTACTATGTTCAGGGTTAGGGTTATCTGTTAAAGGTATTGTTTATGCTTAGCGCACGGGCCTTGTCTGCATGAAGCTGGGGGGAGGTTAGGGGGCTGGCATTGTCACTGGGAACCCGCTGTATCAGACTCTGGATATGGGCCCGTGGTTTTCATGCAGGACACAGTGGTAGAGCCTCCTTTCCCACATGGCATGGGAGGATTGCAGGCTTTCTAAACTCTAAGAAAGCAAGAAGTCTGAGAATTAGATTTAGGGTTAGGATTATGGTTAGGGTTCAGGATGAAGTGTAGTGTTCTGGTGACGGGATAGGGTTACAGATTAGGGTTACGGTTTAAGGTTACTCTTAGGTTTAACAGTTACAGTTCGTTTTAGTGTTGAGGTTTGCAGATAGGGTTAAGATGAGGGGTTAGGGTTTGGTACATGGTTAGGGTTGTGTTAGGTTTAGGGTTGAAGATTAGGATTAGGGTTGGGATTAAAGGTTAGCATGAGAGTTAACGGTTAAGGTTAAGGTTAAGGGTTAAAGTTAGGGTTTAGGTTCACGGTTAAGCGTTAGGGTTAGTTTTAGGGTTAGAGTTATGTGTTAGGGTTTGTGTTATAGGTTAGGGTTAGGTTTACTGTTCACGGTTAGGGTTACCTCTAGGGGTTAGCATTAGGGTTAGGGATTAGGTTTAGGGTAAGTGTTTAGAGTTAGTGTTGGGCTTTAGGCTCGGGGCTTAGGTTCAGGGTCAGGGGTTAGGGTTGGTGGTAGGGCTTAGCTTTAGTGGTCAGTTTAAGGGCACAGGACCTGGTTAATCTACGGTGAGAGGGGTGTGGTCGGAGTCACCACGAAAGCACAACATCATTCCCTGGGCCTTGGTAGAGGACCTACATGCAGGACTCAGGCGGACCCTCATCTCACACATGGCATGGCTGTATTGTAGGCTTGCTTCACTCTGGAAATGGAATTAGTGTGAGAATTAGGGATAGGTTTGGGGTCAGGGGTTTCGAGTTAGGGATTAGGTTTCGAGTCAGGGTTAGGTGCTAGGGATTAGTGGTTAGGGTTAGAGTTAGTGTTAGGGGTTAGGTGTTAAGTCTGGGTTCGGGGGCCAGGATTAGGTTTAGGGTTGGGGTTAGCGTTAGGGTTAGGTGTTAGTGTTAAAGTTTAGGCTTAGAGTCAGGGTTAAGTGTTAGGGTGAGGCTTAACATTTAGGGTTAAGGTTAGGGGGTTAGGGATAGGGTTAGGGTTAAGGGTTAGTTTTATAGTTCAGGTTTAAGGTTAGGATCAGGGGTTAGGGTTAGTGTTAACTGTAGGTCAGTGTTGGGGTTAGATCTCTAGGCATTAAGGTATAGGTTAGGGGTAGAGTTAAGTAGGGTTATGTTTAATGGTTAGGATTGGGATTAGCGTGAAGGGTTAGGGTTAAGGTTTAGGGGTTATGACTAAGTATCAATGGTTAGGGTTACTTTTAGGTGTAGGGTTAGGGTAAGTGTTTAGGTTTAGTGTTAGTGTTGTTGGTAGGATTAAGGTTAGGGTTGGCATTTCAGAATTAGGGATTAGGTGTTACGGTTATGGCTAGGAGTTAGGGTTAGAATTACGGTATAGGGCTTGTTCTCAGGGTGTCATGCATTATCGTTAATATAAGGGGTTAAAGTTAGGGTTACGGTGAGGTTTACGTGTTAAGGTGGACAGTAGGATCAGGGTCAGGTGTTATGTTTCGGGTTAGGGTTATCGGTGAGGGGTAGGGTTTGTGCTTAGGGCACAGGCCCTGTATGCACTAGGAGGCGAAGTTAGGGGTCTGTGATGGTCGCTGGGAACCCACTCTATCGTACGCAGTGTATGGGCCTCTGGGTTTCATGCAGGACACTGTGGCAGAGCGGGCTTTCATGCATGGCTTAGTAGGATTGTAGGCTTTCAAAACTCTGAGAAAGCAAGAAGTCTGAGAGTTAGATTTAGAGTTAGTATTATGGTACGGTTTAGGGATGAGGATTAGTGATAGGGTGAGGGCTTAGGGTTAGGGATTAGGGTTAGGGTTAGGGTTGTTGGTAGGGTGAAGGTTAGGGTTGGCATTTTAGAATTAAGGATGAGGTGTTACGATTATGGCTAGGGGTTAGGATTAGAATTATGGGATAGGGCTCCTTCTCAGTGTGTTATGCATTAACGTTAAGATAAGGGGATAAGTTAGGGTTACGGGGAGGTTTATGTTTTAAGGTGAGCAATAGGATCAGGGTCAGGTGCTATGTTCAGGGTGAGGGTTATCTGTTAGGGGTAGTGTTTATATTTAGCGTACAGGCTCTGTCTGCACTGGGCGGGGGGCTGGGGTTACGGGGATGGGATTTCCCCGGGAACCCACTCTATCATACGCTAGGTATGGGCTCCTGGTTTCATGCAAGAGAGAGCTGCAGAGCCCCCTTTTACTCATGGCATGGGAGGATTTTAGGCTTTCTAAACTCTAAGAAAGCAAGAAGTCTGAGAATTAGATTTAGGGGTAGGATTATGATAATGTTTAGGGTTAGGGTTACTGTTAAGGTGGGGTCTTAGGGTTAGGGGTTAGCGTTAGAGGTTAGTGTTACGTTTAACAGTTACAGTTAGGTTTATGGTTAAGTTTCAGGGTTAGGGTTAAGGTTTGGGTTTAGCGTTTGACACAGGGTTAGGCTTCAGTGTTAGCTTTATGGTTAAAGATTAGGATTAGGGTTAGTGTGAGGGTTAATGGTAAGGGTCAAGATTAAGGGTTAGGGTTGGGATTAGGGTTAGGTTTAGGGTTAGGGGTTAGGGTTAGGCTTAGGGTTAAGGGATAGGATTAGGGTTAAGTGTTGGGCTTATGGTTAGGGTTAAAGTTTAGTGTTAGGGTTAATGTTTAGTGTTATGGTCCAGTTTAAGTGTTAGGGTGAGGGTTAACAGTTAGGATTAGGCTTAGGGGTTAGGGATATAGTGAAGGATCAGTGTTAGGGTTAGGTTTAGGGTTCAGGGTTACGGTTAGCTTTAGGGGTTATGGTTAGTGTTAGGTGTTAGTTAAGTGTCAGGGTTAGGTCTAGTCGTGAGGGTAAGGTTTAGGGTTAGCTTTAAGAGCTAGGGTTAGGTTTAATGGTTAGGATTAGGATTACGGTTAAGGGTTAGGGTAATGCGTAGGGATTAGGGTGACGGTGAAGGGTTAGGGCTTTTGTTAGGCATAGCGTTGGGGTTAGAACTAAGGGTTCCTGTCAGTGTTAGGGTTGTAGGCAGCGTTACGGTTAGGCTTAGCAGTTGAGAATTAGGGTTAGGGATTAGGTGTTACAGTTATGACTAGGAGATAGGGTTAGAATTATTGGATAGGGGATGTTCTCAGGGAATGGGTTATGCATTAACGTTAGGATAAGAGGTTAAAGTTAGGCTCACGGTGAGGTTTACGTGTTAAGGGGAGAAATAGGAACAGGGTTAGGTGCTATGTTCAGGGTTAGGGTTATCTGTTAAAGGTATTGTTTATGCTTAGCGCACGGGCCCTGTCTACATTAAGCTGGGGCGAGGTTAGGGGGCTGGGATTGTCACCGGGAACCCACTGTATCAGACTCTGGGTATGGGCCCGTGGTTTTCATGCAGGACACAGTGGTAGAGCCTCCTTTCCCACATGGCATGGGAGGATTGCAGGCTTTCTAAACTCTAAGAAAGCAAGAAGTCTGAGAATTAGATTTAGGGTTAGGATTATGGTTAGGGTTCAGGATGAAGTGTAGTGTTATGGTGAGGGGATAGGGTTACAGATTAGGGTTACAGTTTAAAGTTACTGTTAGGTTTAACGGTTACAGTTCGTTTTAGGGTTGAGGTTTGTGGATAGGGTTAAGATGAGGGGTTAGGGTTTGGTACAGGGTTAGGGTTGTGTTAGGTTTAGGGTTGAAGATTAGGATTAGGGTTAGGATTAAAGGTTAGCATGAGAGTTAACGGTTAAGGTTAAGGTTAAGGGATAGGGTTAGGGTTTAGGTTCAGGGTTAAGGGTTAGGGTTAGTTTTAGGGTTAGAGTTATGTGTTAGGATTTGTGTTAGAGGTTAGGGTTAGGTTTACTGTTCCCGGTTAGGGTTACGTTTAGGGTTTAGCATTAGGGATAGGGATTAGGTTTAGGGTAAGTGTTTGGAGTTAGTGTTGGGCTTTAGGCTCGGGGCTTAGGTTCAGGGTCAGGGGTTAGGGTTGGTCGTAGGGCTTAGATTTAGCGGTCAGTTTAAGGGCACTGGACCTGGTTAATCTACGGTGACAGGGGTGTGGTCTGAGTCACCACGAAAGCACAACATCATTCCCTGGGCCTTGGGACAAAACCTACATGCAGGACTCAGGCGGAGCCTCATCTCACACATGGCATGGCTGTATTGTAGGCTTGCTTCACTCTGGGAATGGAAGTAGTGTGAGAATTAGGGTTAGGTTTGGATTTAGGGGTTTCGAGTTAGGGGTTAGGTTTCGAGTCAGGGTCAGGTGCTAGGGATTAGTGGTTAGGGTTAGAGTTTGTGTTAGGGCTTAGGTGTTAAGTCTGGGTTAGGGGGCCAGGGTTAGGTTTAGGGTTGTGGTTAGCGTTAGGGTTAGGGGTTAGGGTTAAGGGATAGGGTTAGAGTCAGGGTTAATGTTAGGGTGAGGCTTAACAGTTAGGGTTAGGTTTAGGGGGTTAGGGATAGGGTTAGGGTTAAGGGTTAGGTTTATGGTTCAGCTTTAAGGTTAGGATTCGGGGTTAGGATTAGTGTGAACTGTAGGTCAGTGTTGGGGTTAGATATCTAGGCATTAGGGTAGAGGTTAGCGGTAGGGTTAAGTAGGGTTATGTTTAATGGTTAGGATTGGGATTAGCGTGAAGGGTTAGGGTTAAGGTTTAGGGGTTATGACTAAGGATCAATGGTTAGGGTTATTTTTAGGCATAGGGTTAGGGTAAGATTTTAGGGTTAGGGTTAGGGTTGTTGGTAGGGTGAAGGTAGGGTTGGCATTTTAGAATTAGGGATGAGGTGTTAGGGTTATGGCTGGGGATTAGATTTAGAATTATGGGATAGGGCTTCTTCTCAGGGTGTTATACATTAATGTTAAGATAAGGGGATAAGTTAGGGTTTCGGAGAGGTTTATGTTTTAAAGTGAGCAATAGGTTCAGGGTCAGGTTTTATATTGAGGGTGAGGGTTATCTGTTAGGGATCGTGTTTATACTTAGCGTACGGTCCCTGTCTGCACTGGGTGGGGGGCGGGGGTTAGAGGGATGGGATTGTCCCCGGGAACGCACTCTATCATATGCTGGGTATGGGCTCCTGGGTTTCATGCAGGACACAGTGGAAGAGCCCCCTTTTACTCATGGCATTGGAGGATTGTAGGCTTTCTTAACTCTGAGAAAGCAAGAAGTCTGAGAATTAGATTTAGGGGTAGGATTATGGTAATGTTTAGAGAGGAAGATTAGTGTTAGGGTGGCCTCTGAGGGTTAGGGGTTAGCGTTAAAGGTTAGTGTTATTTTTAATAGTTACAGTTACGTTTACGGTTAAGTTTCAGGGTTAGGGTTAAGGTTTGGTTTTAGCGTTTGGCACAGGGTTAGGCTTCAGTGTTAGGTTTATGGTTAAAGATTAGGATTAGGGTTAGGGTTAAGGGTTAGTGTGAGGGTTAATGGTAAGGGTCAAGATTAAGTGTTACGGTTGGGGTTAGGGTTAGGAATAAGGCTTCGTGTAACGTTTAGGGTTAGAGTTAAGTGTTATGGTTATGGCTAGAGGTTAGGGTTAGGTTTAGGGTTCATGGTTAGGGTTACATTTAGGGGTTCGGGTTACGGGTTAAGTTTAGGGTGAGTGTTTAGTGTTACTGTTGGGCGTTAGGATAAGGGCCGAGGTTTAGGGTTAGGATTTAGGTTTAGTGTTAGGGCTTAGATTTAGTGGTTAGTTTAAGGGCACATGCTCTGTTTAATCTATGGTGGGAAGGGTGCAGACTGGGTCGCCTCAACACCACACCATCGTACCTGGGCCTCGGGCCCAGACCTACATGCAGGACTCAGGCAGAGCCTCTTCTCATTTGTGGCATGGCTCTATTGTAGGCTTGGTCAACTCTGAGAACGGAGGAAGTGTGAGAATTAGGGTTATGGTTAGGGTTATGTGTTTAGGGTTAGAGGTTAGGGTTTGAGTGAAGTTTAGCTGTTAGGAATTAGATGTTAGGATTAGTGTGTCAGGGGTTAGGTGTTAGGTTTTTGTACGGGGCTAGCGTTAGATTTAGGGTTAGGGTTAATGTTCGGGCGGGTTAGGGGTCAGCCTTAGGGTTAGGCTTACGAGATAGGATTAAGGTAAAGGGTGAAGGCTTAAGATTAGCAGTAAGGGTTAAGGTTAGGGTTAAGGGTTAGGGTTTCGGTCCAAGTTAAGGGTGAGAGTGAGGGTTAACAGTTGCGATTAGGGTAATGGTTTAGGGATAGTAATAGGTTTAAGGGATAGGGTTAGGGTTAGGTTTAGGGTTCGGGGTTAGGGTTAGCATTAGCGGTTAGGGTTAGGGTTAGGGGTTAGGGTTACAGTTAGGGTTAGGTCTAGGCATTATGGTAATGGTTCGTGTTAGGGTTAAGAATTAGGGTTAGGTTTAATTGTTAGGATTATGATCAGGGTAATGGTTAGGGTTAGGGTTAGCGGTTAGAGTTAGGGTTAGTGTTAGGGTTGTTTGTAGGGTGAAGGTAATGTTTAGCAGTTTAGAATTAAGGTTAGGGATTAGGTGTTACGGTTATGCTAGGAGTTAGGCTTAGAATTAAGGGATAGGGTTTGTTCTTAGGGTAAGTGTTATGCAATAACATTAGGATAGGGGTTAAAGTTAGGGTTACAGTGAGGTTTACGTGTTAAGGTGAACAATAACATCAGGGTTAGGTGTTATGTTCAGGGTTAGGGTTATGGGTGAGGTGCAGGGTTTTTGCTTAGGGCATGGGCCCTGTCAGCACTAGCAGGGGGAGTTAGGGGGCCGTGATTGTCCCCAGGAACCCACTCTATTGTACACAGAGTATGGGCTCCTGGGTTTCATGCAGGACACTGTGGTAGAGCCAGCTTTCACGCATGGCTTTGGAGAATTGTAGGCTTTTAAAACTCTGAGATAGCAAGAAGTCTGAGAATTAGATTTAGGGTTAGGATTATGGTTAGAGTTAGGAATGAAGATTAGTCAGGGAGAGGGCTTAGGGTTAGGGCTTAAGCTTCGAGTGAGGATTAGGGGTTAGGGAGTAGGTGTTGGGTTTAGTGATAGGGTTAGGGTTTAGGGGTTAGGGTTGGGTTAGGGGCTAGGGTTAGATTTATGGTGGGGTTATGGTTAGCATTAGGGGTTAGGGTTAGGGTTAAGGGATAGGATAAGGGTTAAGCGTTAAGGCTTAGGGTTAGCGTTAAGTGTTAGGTTTAGTTTTAAGGGTTAGGGTTACAGTTCGAGTTAAGGGTTAGTGTGGGGTTAACAGTTAGGGCTAGGCTTATGGCTTAAGGATAGAGTTAGGTTTAAGGCTTAGGATTAGGGTTCAGTGTTAGGGTTAGCATTAGGGATTAGGGTTAGGGTTAGGGGTTACGTTTACTCTTAGGGTTAGGTCTAGGCGTTAGGGTACGTGTTAGTGTTAGGCTTAAGAGTTAGGGTTAGGTTTAATTGTTAGGATTAGGATCAAGGTTAAGGGTTAGGTTTAAGGTTAGGGGTTAGGGTTAAGTGTCAAGTGTTATGGTTATTTTTAGGTGTACGGTTAGGGTTAGCGGTTAGGGTTAGGGTTAGTGTTAGGGTTGTTTGTAGGGGTAAGGTAATGTTTAGCAGTTTTGAATTAGCCTTAGGGATTAGGTGTTATAATTGTGGCTAGGAGTTAGGGTTAGAATTAAGGGATAGGGTTTGTTCTTAGGGTAAGTCTTATGCATTAACGTTAGGATAACGGGTTCAAGTTAGAGTTATGGTGAGGTTGATGTGTTAAGGTGAGCAATAGTATCAGGGTGAGCTGTGATGTTCAGGGTTAGGGTTATGGGTGAGGGGTAGTGTTTATGCTTATATCACGAGCCCTCCCTGCTCTAGGAGGGGGCTTAGGGGGCTGGGATAGATGCCAGAAGCCACTCTATCATATGCTGGGTATGGGCCCCCTGGTTTCATGCCGGACACAGTGGCCGAGCCTCCTTCTACACATGGCATGGGAGGATTGTAGGCTTTGTAAACTCTGAGAAAGCAAGAAGTCTGAGAATTAAATTTAGGGCTAGGATTAGGGTTAGGGTTAGCAATATAGGTTACTGTTATGGTGAGGGCTTAGGGTTAGGGGTTTCGGTTAGGGTCAGGGTTAAAGGTTAGTGTTAGGTTTAACAGTTACAGTTAGGTTTAGGGTTAAGCTTTAAGGTTTAAGCTTAGGGTTAAGATTAGGGGTTAGGTTTTGGTACAGGGTAAGGGTTAAGTGCTAGGTTTAGGCTTAAAGATTAGGATTAGGGTTAGGGTTAAGGTTTAGTGTGAGGGTTAACGGTTAGGGTTAAGGTTAAGTGTTAGGGTTATGGGTTAGGGTTAGGGTTAAGTGTTCATGTTAGGTTTAGGGTTAGAGTTAAGTGTTATGGTTAGGGTTAGGGGTTTGGGTTAGGTTTAGGGTTCATGGTTAAGGTTACATTTAGGGGTTAGGTTTAGGGTAAGCGTTTAGTGTTAGTGTTGGGCATTAGGGTCAGGGCTTACTTTTAGGGTTAGGGGTTAGGGTCAGTGTTTGGGCTTTGATTTAGCGGTTAGTTTAAGGGTACAGGACCTGTGTAATCTATGGTGAGAAGGGTGCAGAATGTTTCCATGCGACACCACACCATCAGATCCTGGGCCTTTGGCCCAGACCTACTTGCAGGACTCATGCAGAAACTCTACTCACGCATTGCATGGTTGTATTTTAAGCTTGGTTAACTCTCAGAATGGAAGTAGTGTGAGAAATAGGGTTATGGTTAGGGTTAAGGGTTTGGTGTTAGGGGTTAGGGTTCAAGTGAGGTTTAGTGGTTAGGGACTAGGATTTAGGGTTAGTGTTAGGGTTAGGGGTTAGGGGTTAGGGGTTAGTTTTGCGTTAGGGGCTAGGGTTAGATTTATGGTTGGGGTTAGTGTTAGGGTTAGGATTAGGCATCAGGGTTAGTGTTAGGGTTAAAGGATAGGATTGGGGTTAAGTGTTAAGGCTTAGGGTTTGTGTTAAGTGTTAGGGTTGGGGTTTAGGCTTAGGGTTACGGTTCGAGTTAAGCTCTAGGGTGAGGGTTAAAGATTAGGCTTAGGATTATTGGTTAGGGATAGAGTTATGTTTAAGGGTTAGGGATAGGGTTAGGTTTAGGGTTCAGTGTTAGGGTTAGCATTAGGGGTTAGGGTTAGGGGTTAGGCGTAGTGATGTATTAAGGGCTATGGTTAGAATTAGGATTGGGGTTAGTGTTAGGTTTAGGGTTAGTGGTTAGGTTTAGGGTTAAGGGATAGGATTATGGTTAAGGGTTGGGCGTAGGTTTAGGGTTAAAATTTAGTGTTAGGGTTAAGATTTAGTGTTAGGGTCCGGTTTAAGGGTTAGGGTGAGGGTTAACGGTTAGGGTTAGGGTTAGGGGTTAGGGATATAGTTAGTATTAAGTGTTAGGGTTAGGTTTAGGGTTCAGGGTTAGGGTTAGCTTTAGGGGTTATGATTAGGGTTAGGTGTTAGTTTAGTGTTAGTGTTAGGTCTAGGCGTCAGGGTAAGGTTTAGGGTTAGGGTTAAGAGCTAAGTTTGGGTTTAGTGGTTAGGATTAGGATTAGGGTTAGGAGTTAGGGCAAAGGGTCAAGGGTTAGCATTATTTTTAGCCATAGCTTTGGCGTTAGGAGTAAGGGTTAGGTTCAGTGTTAGTGTAACAGTAGGTTACCGTAACAGTAACTACGTAGGGTAACAGTTAGTGTTAGTGGTTTAGAATTAGGGTTAGGGATTAGTTGTTACAGTTATGACTAGGAGATAGGGTTAGAATTATGGGATAGGGGTTATTCTCAGGGTAAGTGTTATGCATTAACGTTAGGATAAGAGGTTAAAGTTCAGGTTACAGTGAGGTTTACATTCTAAGGTGAGCAATAGAATCAGGGTTAAACGTTATTTTCAGGGTTAGAGTTTTGGGTGAGGTGTAGAGTTTAGGCTTAGGACACCGGCCTTGTCTGCATTAGGCGGGAGGCGGGAGTTAGGGGGCTGGGATTGTCACCAGGAACCCACTCTATCGTACTCTGGTTATGGGCCCCAGCGGTTCATTCAGGACACAGTGGAAGAGCCTCCTTTCACGCATGGCATGGGAGGATTGTAGGCTTTCTAAACTCTAAGAAAGCAAGAAGACTGAGAATTAGATTTAGGGTTAGGGTTAGGGTTCGGGTTAAGGATCAAGGTTAGTGTTAGGGTGAAGGCTTAGAGTTAGGGGTTACGGGTAGCGTTACAGGTTACTCTTAGTTTTAACCGTTACAGTTAGGTTCAGGGTTAAGGTTTACGGTTAGGTTTAAGGTTAGGGTTTAGGGTTTGGTACAGGATTAGGGTTAAATATTAGGTTTAGGGTTAAAGATTACGATTAAGGTTAGGTTTAAAGGTTAGTGTGAGGGTTAACAGTCAGGGTTAAAGTTAAGAGTTAGGGTTAGGGTTAGTGTTAGGATTAAGGGTTCATGTTAGGTTTAGGGTTAGAGTTAAGTGCTATGGTTAGCGCTCGAGGTTAGGGTTAGGTTTAGGGTTCACAGTTAGGGTTATGTTTAGGGGTTAGCATTAGGGTTAGGGATTAGCTTTAGGGTAAGAGTTTAGAGTTAGTGTTGGGCTTAGGTTTAGGGTCAGAGGTTAGGGTTGATGTTAGGGCTTAGATTTAGTGGTTAGTTTAAGGGCACAGGACCTGTTTATTCTACAGTGAGAGGGGTTAGGGTTAGGGTTAGGGTTGGCGTAAGGGTTACGGTTAGATTTAACCTTGGGGTTAGTGTTAGGGTTAGGGGTTAAAAACACCTACAGCCAGCCCTAACCCGATTTCTCACACTTCTTCCATTCTCAGAGTTAACCAAGCCTACAATACAGCCATGTCATGCGTGAGAAGAGGCTCCACCTGAGCCCTGTATGTAGGTCTTGGCCCAAGGCCCAGCGTATGGTGGTGTCGTGTCGCAGCGACCCTGTGCACCACTCTCACCATAGATTAAACAGGTCCTGTGCCCTTAAACTAACCGCTAAATCTCAGCCCGAACACTAATCCTAACCCCTAACCCGAAAAGTTATCCTTAACCCTAACTGTTAACACTCAAACTAACCCTTAACTCTAACCCTAGTCATGATCTTTAACCCTAACCCTAACACTTAACCCTAACCCTGTACCAAACCGTAACCCCTAAGCTTAACCCTAACCCTAAACCTAAACCCTAAGTCTAACTGTAACTGTTAAACCTAACAGTAACTTTTAACCCTAAAACTAACCCTATCCCCTTACCCGAAGCCCTCACCCTAAGATTAAACTTCATCCCTAACCATAACGATAATCCTAACCCTAAATCTAATTCTCAGACTTCTTACTTTCTTAGAGATTGGAAAGCTTACAATCCTCCTTTACCATGCGTGAAATCAGGCTCTGCCAGAGTGTCCTACAAGAAACCCATGGGCCCATACCCTGCATACGATGGAGTGGGTTTCTGGTGACAATCGCATCCCCCTCAATCCCACTCCTAGGGCAGACAGGGCCCATACCCTAAGCAAAACCCTACCCCTCACTCATAATTCTAACCCTGATCCTATTGCTCACCTTAACACATAAACCTCACCGTAAACCTAACTTTAACCACTTATTCTAACGTTAATGCATAACACTTATGCTAAGAACAACCCCTATCACTTAATACTAACCCAAACTCCTAGCCATAACAGTAACCCCTAATCCCTAACCCTAATTCTAACCACTAAACATTACCTTAACCCTACAAACAACCCTAATACTAACCCTAAACTTAAACGCTAACCCTAACCTTATCCCTAAACATAACCTTAAAAGTTTACCCTAAACCCTAACCCTATCCCCTAACCCTAAGCCTAACCCTTAATTCTGATCCTAATCCTAACAATTAAACCTAACCCTAACACTAACCCTTACCTTAATGCCTAGACCTAATCTTAGCAGTAAAACTACCTCTAACCCTAACCCTAGACCTTAATCCTAACACTATCCCTAACTTATAACCCTAACTGTTAACCCTCATCCTAACCCTTAACTCGGACCATAACCCTAACCCTTAACCCTAACCCATCCCTTAATGCTAACCCTAAGCCTTAACCCTTAACCCTAATCCTATCCCTTAACCCTAACCCTAACCCCTAACCCTAACCCTACCCCAACCCTAAATCTAACCCTAGTCCCTAACCCAACCCTAACCGTTAACCCCTAATGCTAACATTAACCCTAACCCCTAATCCCTAACCCCTAACCCTCACTCGAACACTAACCCCTAACCCCAAACACCTAACCCTAATCATAACCATAATTCTCACACTTCCTCCATTCTCAGAGTTAGCCAAGCCTACAATAAAACCATGCCATGCGTGAGAAGAGGCTCTGCCTGAGACCTACATGTAGGTCTGGGCCCAAGGCCTAGGGTACGATGGTGTGGTGTGGCGATGACCCATTCCGCACACTTCTCACCATAGATTACACAGGTCCTGTGCCCTTAAAATAACCTCTAAATCTAAGCCCTAACACTAACTCTAACACTAACCCCTAACCCTAAACTTAAGCCCTGACCCTAACGCCCAACACTAACATTAAACCCTTACCCTATTCCTAACCCATAACCCTACTGCCTAAACGTAACCCTAACGATGAACCCTACCCCTAACCCTAACCCCAAACCCTAAGCCCTCACCCTAACACTAATCTTCATCCCTAAACCGTGCCGTAATCCTAACCCGAAATCTAATTCTCAGAGTTTTGAAAGCCTACAATCCTACTAAGCCATGCATGAAAGCCCGCTCTACCACAGTGTCCTGCATGAAACCCAGAGGCCCATACACTGCGTACTAAAGAATGGGTTCCCAGGGACCATCACAGATCCCTAACTTCGCCTCCTAGTGCATACAGGGCCCGTGCCCTAAGGATAAACCCTACCCTTCACCCATAACCCTAACCCAGAACATAACACCTAACCCTGATCCTACTGCTCACCTTAACAGGTAAAGCTCACCGTAACCCTAACTTTAAGCCCTTATCTTAACGTTAATGCATGACACCCTGAGAACAAGACCTATACCGTAATTCTAACCCTAACTCCTAGCCATAACCATAACACCTAATCCCTAATTGTGAAACGCCAACCCTAACCTTAACCCTCCGAACAACACTAACAATAAACCTAACCCCTTACGCTAACGCTACACATAAAAATAACCCTAACCTTTGATCCTTAGTCATAACCCCTAACCTTAACCCTAACTCTTCACGCTAATCCCAATCCTAACCATTAAACATAACCCTAACTCTTAACCCTAACCCTAACCTTTACCCTAATGCCTAGAGATCTAAACCCAACACTGACCTACAGTTAACACTAATGCTAACCCCCTAATGCTAACCTTAAACCTGAACCATCGCCTTGACCCTTAACCCTAAACCTATCCCTAACCCCCTAACCCTAACTGTTAACCCTGACCCTAACCCTTAACCCTGACCCTAACCCTAAACCTGAACCCTAACCCTAAGCCTAACCCTTAACCCTAACCCTATCCCTTAAACCTAACACCTAACCCTAACGCTAATTCCAAACCTAAACCTTACCCTGGCCCCCTAACCAGACTTAACACATAACTCGTAACACTAACTCTAACCCTAATCACTAATCCCTACCACTTAACCCTGACTCGAAACCGAACCCCTAACTCGAAACCCCTAACCCCAACCCTAACCCTAATTCTCACACTACTTCCATTCCCAGAGTGAAGCAAGCCTACAATACAGCCATGCCATGTGTGAGATGAGGGTCCGCCTGAGTCCTGCATGTAGGTCTTGTCCCAGGGCCCAGGGAATGATGTTGTGCTTTCGTGGTGACTCCGACCGTACCCCTCTCACCGTAGATTAACCAGGTCCTGTGCCCTTAAACTGACCGCTAAATCTAAGCCCTACCACCAACCCTAACCCCTGACCCTGAACCTAAGCTGCGAGCCTAAAGCCCAACACTAACTCTAAACCCTTACCCTAAACCTAATCCCTAACCCTAATGCTAACCCCTAAACGTAACCCTAACCGTGAACAGTAAACCTAACCCTAACCTCTAACACAAACCCTAACACATAACTCTAACCCTAAAACTAAACCTAACCCTTAACCCTAAACCTAAACCCTAACCCTAACTCTTAACCTTAACCCTAACCGTTAACTCTCACACTAACCTTTAATCCTAACCCTAATCCTAATCTTCAACCCTAAACCTAACATTTAACCCTAACCCTGTACCTAACCCTAACCCTATACCAAACACTAACCCCTCATATTAACCCTAACTGTAAACCTCAACCCTAAACTGAACTGTAACCATTAAACCTAAGAGTAACCTTTAACCCTAACCCTAATCCCTAACCCTAAACCCTCACCCTAGCACTAAACTTCATCCTTAACCCTAACCATAATCCTAACCCTAAATCTAATTCTCAGACTTCTTGCTTTCTTAGAGTTTAGGAAGCCTGCAATCCTCCCATGCCATGCGTGAAAGGAGGTTCTACCACTGTGTCCTGCATGAAACCCACGGGCCCATAACCAGAGTACGATACAGTGGGATCCTGGTGACAATCCCAGCCCCCTAACCTCCCCCCGCCCTTTCCTAAGGCAGACATAGCCCGTGCGCTAAGCATAAACAATACATGTAACAGATATCCCTCACCCTGAACATAACACCTAACCCTGTTCCTATTTCTCCCCTTAACACGTAAAACTGACCGTGAGCCTAACTTTAACCTCTTATCCTAACGTTAATGCATAACCCATTCCCTGAGAACAACCCCTATCCCATAATTCTAACCCTATCTCCTAGTCAAAACTGTAACACCTAATCCCTAACCCTAATTCTAAACCACTAACCCTAACCGGAACCCTGCCTACAACCCTAACACTGACAGTAACCCTTACTTCTAATCCCAACGCTATGCCTAACAGAAACCCTTAACCCTTGACCCTAACCCCTAAGCCTTACCCTAACCCTTAAACCTAATCCTAATCTTAACCATTAAACCTAACCCAAGCTCTTAAAGCTAACCCTAAACCTTACCCTCACGACTAGACCCAACCCTGACAGTAACCTAACACCTAACCGTAACCCCTAAAGCTAACCCTAACCCTTAACCCTAAACCTAACCCTAACACTGAACCCTCACTATATCCCCAACCTCTCAGCCTAATCCTAACCGTTAACCCTCACCCTAACACTTACAGTGGACCATAACACTAAACATTAACCCTAATACTAAAATTTAACCCTAACCCTGAGACCAACCCTTAACCCTAATCCTATCCTTTTATCCTAACCCTAACCCTAACACTAACCCCAATCCTAATTCTAACCATAACCTTTCATAAAACACTAACTCCTAACCCTAACACTTACCAAATACCCTAATCGCTAATCCCTAACACTAACGCTTAACCTTTACCGTAACCGTTAACACTCACCCTAACCCTTAACACTGACCCTAACCTTAACCTTTAATCTAAGCGTAACCCTTAACCCTAACAGTAAGGAAAACCCTTATGCCAATCTTATCCCTTATCCCTAACCCTACAACTAAACATATCCCTAACATTTGATCCTTAAACCAAACCCCTAACACTTACTTTAACCCAAAACCCTAACCCTAATCCTAAGCATTAAACCTAACCCTATCTCTTAACCCTTACTCTAACGCCTAGATCTAAACCTAAATGTAACCTACCACCTAATCCTAACCTTAAGCCCTAATGCTAACTCTAACCCTGAACCCTAAACCTACCCGTAACCCTTAACACTAACCCTATCCGTAAACCTTAACCCTGACCCTAACCATTACCCGCACCCAAACATTTAACCCTGACCCTAACCCTAATCCTTAACGATAACCCTAACACTAAACCCTAACCCTAAGCCCAACACTTAACCCTAATCCTATCCCTTAACCCTAAGCCTAACCCTAACACCTAACCCTAAACCTAAGCCTAACCCCAACCTGAACCATTAATCTTGACCCTTACCATTAACCCTCACACTAACACTAATCCTAATCTTTAACCATAAAGCTAACACTGAAGCCTACCCCTGTGCCAAATGCTAAACCCAAACCTTAACCCTAACCCTGAAACTTAACCGTAAACCTAACTGTAACTGTTAAACCTAACACTAACTTTTAACCCCAACCCCTAACCTAAGACCCCACCCTGACACTAATCTTCATCCCTAAACATTACCAGAATCCTACCCCTAAATCTAATTCTCAGACTTCTTGCTTTCTCAGAGTTTAGAAAGCCTACAATCCTCCCATGCCATGAGTAAAAGGGGGCTCTGCCACTGTGTCCTGCATGAAACCCAGGAGCCCATAACCAGCGTACGATAGAGTGGGTTCTCGGCGACAATCCCATCCCCCTAACCCCCGGCCCCCGCCCAGTGCAGACAGAGCCCGTACGCTAAGTATAAACACTACCCCTAACAGATAACCCTCACCCTGAACATAATACCTAGCCCTGATCCTATTGCTCAGCTTAAAACATAAACCTCTCCGTAACCCTAACTTAGCCCCTTAACTTAACGTGAATGCATAACACCTTGAGAAGAAGCCCTATCCTATAATTCTAATCCTAAACCATAGTCATAACCGTAATACCTCATCCCTAATTCTAAAACGTCAACCCTAACCTTCACCCTACCAACAACCCTAAACCTAACCCTAACCCCTAACCCTAAGCCCTCTCCCTAACACTAATCTTCATCCCTAAACCGTGCCGTAATCCTAACCCGATATCTAATTCTCAGACTCCTTGCTTTCTCAGAGTTTTGAAAGCCTACAATCCTACTAAGCCATGCATTAAAGCCGGCTCTGCCACAGTGTCCTGCATGAAACCCAGAGGCTCATGCACTGCGTACGATAGAGTGGGTTCCCAGCGACCATCACAGATCCCTAACTTCGCCTCCTAGTGCATACAGGGCCCGTGCCCTAAGGATAAACCCTACCCCTCACCCATAACCCTAACCCAGAACATAACACCTAACCCTGATCCTACTGCTCACCTTAACAGGTAAAGCTCACCGTAACCCTAACTTTAACCCCTTATCTTAAGGTAAATGCATGACACCCTAGAACAAGCCCTATACCGTAATTCTAACCCTAACTCCTAGCCATAACCATAACACCTAATTCCTAATTGTGAAACGCCAACCCTAACCTTAACGCTACGAACAACATTAACGCTAACCCTAACCGCTTATGCTAAACCTATGCCCAAAAATAACACTAACCGTTGAACCTTAGTCATAACCCCTAACCTTAACCCTAACCCTTAACCCTAATCCCAATCCTAACCATTAAACATAACCCTAACAATTAACCCTAACCCTAACCTTTACCCTAATGCCTAGAGATCTAACCCCAACACTGACCTACAGGTAACACTAACGCTAACCCCCTAATGCTAACCTTAAACCTGAACCATACACCTGACCCTTAACCCTAAACCTATCCCTAATCCCGTAACCCTAACCCTAACTCTTCACCCTCACCCTAACCCTTAATCCTGACCCTAACCCTAGACCTGAACCCGAAACCTAAGCCTAACCCTTAACCCTAACCCTATCCCTTAACCCTAAACCCTAACCCTAACGCTAACTCCAAACCTAAAACTTACCATGGCCCCCTAAAGCAGACTTAACACTTAACCCGTAACACTAACTCTAACCCTAACCACTAATCCCTACCACCTAACCCTGAGTCAAAACCTAACCCCTAACTTGCAACCCCTAACCCCAACCCTAACCCTAATTCTCACACTACTTCCATTCCCAGAGTGAAGCAAGCCTAAAATACAGCCATGCCATGTGTGAGATGAGGCTCCGCCTGAGTCCTGCATGTAGGTCTTGTCCCAGGGCCCAGGGAATGATGTTGTGCTTTGTGGTGACTCCGAACAGACCCCTCTCACCATAGATTAAACAGCTCCTGTGCCCTTAAACTGACCGCTAAATCTAAGCCCTACCACCAACTCTAACCCCTGACACTTAACCTAAGCCCCGAGCCTAAAGACGAACACTAACTCTAAACCCTTACCCTAAACCTAATCCTTAACCCTAATGCTAACCCCTAAACGTAACCCTAACCCTGAACAGTAAACCAAACACTAACCTCTAACACAAACCCTAACACATAACTCGAACCCTAAAACTAACCATAACCCTTAACCCTAAACCTAAACCCTAACCCTAACTCTTAACCTTAACCCTAACCGTTAACTCTCACGCTAACCTTTAATCCTAACCCTAATCCTAATCTTCAACCCTAATTCTAACACTTAACCCTAACCCTGTACCTAACCCTAACCCTATACCAAACCCTAACCCCTCATCTTAACCCTAACCGTAAACCTCAACCCTAAACCGAACTGTAACTGTTAAACCTAAGAGTAACCTTTAACCCTAACCCTAATCAATAACCCTAAGCCCTCACCCTAACACTAAACTTCATCCTTAACCCTAACCATAATCCTAACCCTAAATCTAATTCTCAGACTTCTTGCTTTCTTAGAGTTTAGAAAGCCTGCAATCCTCCCATGCCATGCGTGAAAGGAGGCTCTACCACGGTGTCCTGCATGAAACCCACGGGCCCATACCCAGAGGACGATACAGTGGGATCCTGGTGACAATCCCAGCCCCCGAACCGCCTCCCGCGCCTAATGCAGACAGGGCCCGTGCGCTAAGCATAAACAATACCTGTAACAGATATCCCTCACCCTGAACATAACACCCAACCCTGTTCCTATTTCTCCCCTTAACACGTAAAACTGACCGTGAGCCTAACTTTAACCTCTTATCCTAACGTTAGTGCATAACCCATTCCCTGAGAACAACCCCTATCCACTAATTCTCACCCTATCTCCTATTCATCACTGGAACACCTAATCCCTAACCCTAATTCTAAACCGCTAACCCTAACCGTAACCCTGCCTACAACCCTAACACTGACAGTAACCCTTACTTCTAACCCCAACGCTATGCCTAACAAAAACCCTTAACCCTTCACCTTAACCCCTAAGCCTTACCCTAACCTTTAACCTTAATCCTAATCCTAACCATTAAACCTAACCCTAGCTCTTAAAGCTAACCCTAAACCTTACCCTCACGACTAGACCTAACCCTGACACTAACCTAACACCTAACCCTAACCATAACCCCTAAAGCTAACCCTAACCCTGAACCCTAAACCTAACCTTAACACTGAACCCTCACTATATCCCCAACCTCTAAGCCTAATCCTAACCGTTAACCCTCACCCTAACACTTAAACTGGACCATAACACTAAACATTAACCCGAACACTAAACTTTAGCCCTAAATCTGAGCCCAACCCTTAACCCTAATCCTATCCTTTTACCCTAAACCTAACCCCTAAACCTAACCCTAACACTAACCCCAATCCTAATTCTAACCATACCCCTTCATAAAACACTAACTCCTAACCCTAACACTTACCAAAAACCCTAATCACTAATCCCTAACACTAACGCTTAACCTTTACCGTAACCGTTAACCCTCACCATAACCCTTAACACTAAACTTAACCTTTAATCTAAGCGTGACCCTTAACCATAAAAGTAAGGAAAACCCTTACGCCAATCTTATCCCTTATCCCTAACCCTACAACTAAACATAACCCTAACCTTTGATCCTTAAACCTAACCCCTAACACTTACTTTAACCCAAAACCCTAACCCTAATCCTAAGCATTAAACCTAACCCTATCTCTTAACCCTTACTCTAACGCCTAGATCTAAACCTAAATGTAACCTACCACCTAATCCTAACCTTAAGCCCTAATGCTAACTCTAACCCTGAACCCTAAACCTACCCGTAACCCTTAACACTAACCCTATCCGTAAACCTTAACCCTGACCCTAACCATTACCCGCACCCAAACATTTAACCCTGACCCTAACCCTAATCCTTAACGATAACCCTAACACTAAACCCTAACCCTAAGCCCAACACTTAACCCTAATCCTATCCCTTAACCCTAAGCCTAACCCTAACCCCTACCCTAAACCGAAGCCTAACCCCAACCTGAACCATTAATCTTGACCCTTACCATTAACCCTCACACTAACACTAATCCTAATCTTTAACCATAAAGCTAACATTGAAGGCTTCCCCTGTGCCAAACGCTAAACCCAAACCTTAACCCTAACCCTGAAACTTAACCATAAACCTAACTGTAACTGTTAAACCTAACACTAACCTTTAACCCCAACCCCTAACCCAAGACACCACCCTGACACTAATCTTCATCCCTAAACATTACCAGAATCCTACCCCTAAATCTAATTCTCAGACTTCTTGCTTTCTCAGAGTTTAGAAAGCCTACAATCCTCCCATGCCATGAGTAAAAGGGGGCTCTGCCACTGTGTCCTGCATGAAACCCAGGAGCCCATACCCAGCGTACGATAGAGTGGGTTCTCGGCGACAATACCATCCCCCTAAACCCCGCCCACCTCCCAGTGCAGACAGGGCCCGTATGCTAAGTATAAACACTACCCCTAACAAATAACCCTCACCCTGAACATAACACCTAACCCTGATCCTATTGCTCACCTTAAAACATAAACCTCTCCGTAACCCTAACTTAGCCCCTTAACTTAACGTGAATGCAAAACACCTTGAGAAGAAGCCCTATCCCATAATTCTAATCCTAAACCATTGTCATAACCGTAACACCTCATCCCTAATTCTAAAACGTCAACCCTAACCTTCACCCTACCAACAACCCTAAACCTAACCCTAACCCCTAACCCTAAGCCCTCTCCCTAACACTAATCTTCATCCCTAAACCGTGCCGTAATCCTAACCCGATATCTAATTCTCAGACTTCTTGCTTTCTCAGAGTTTTGAAAGCCTACAATCCTACTAAGCCATGCATGAAAGCCGGCTCTGCCACAGTGTCCTGCATGAAACCCAGAGGGCCATACACTGCGAACGATAGAGTGGGTTCCCAGCGACCATCACAGATCCCTAACTTCGCCTCCTAGTGCATACAGGGCCCGTGCCCTAAGGATAAGCCCTACCCCTCACCCATAACCCTAACCCAGAACATAACACCTAACCCTGATCCTACTGCTCACCTCAACACGTAAACCTCACCGTAACCCTAACTTTAACCCCTTATCTTAACGTTAATGCATGACACCCTGAGAACAAGACCTATACCGTAATTCTAATCCCTAATTCTGAAATGCCAACCCTAACCTTAACCCGACCAACAACACTAACACTAACTCTAACCCCTTACCCTAACCCTACGCCTAAAAATAACCCTAACCGTTGATCCTTAGTCATAACCCATAACCTTAACCTTAACCCTTAAGCCTAATCCCAATCCTAACCTTTAAACATAACCCTAACTCTTAACCCTAACCCTAACCTTTACCCTAATGCCTAGAGATCTAACCCCAACACTGACCTACAGTTAACACTAACCCCAACCCCTAATGCTAACCTTAAACCTGAACCAAGCTCCTAACCCTTAACCCTAACACTATCCCTAACCCCTAAGCCTAACCCCAACTGTTAACCCTCTAACCCTCACCCTGAATCCTAACCCTATCCCTTAACCCTAACCCCTAACCCTAACGCTAACTCCAACCCTAAACCTTACCCTGGCCCCCTAACCCAGACTTAACACCTTACCCCTAACACTAACTCTAACCCTAACCACTAATCCCTAGCACCTAACCCTGACTCGAAACCTAACCCCTAACACGAAAAACCCTAACCCCAACCCCAACCCTAATTCTCACACTACTTCCATTCCCAGAGTGAAGCAAGTCTACAATACATCCATGCCATGTGTGAGATGAGGCTCCGCCTGAGTCCTGCATGTAGGTCCTCTCCCAAGGCCCAGGGAATGATGTTGTGCTTTCGTGGTGACTCCGACCGCACCCCTCTAACCGTAGATTAACCAGGTCCTGTGCCCTTAAACTGACCGCTAAAGCTAAGCCCTACCACCAACGCTAACCCCTGACACTGAACCTAAGCCCCGAGCCTAAAGCCCAACATTAACTCTAGACCCTTACCCTAAACCTAATCCCTAACCCTAATGCTAACCCCTAAACCCAACCCTAACCATGAACAGTAAACCTAACCCTAACCCCTAACACAAACCATAGCACATAAC
Source organism: Eulemur rufifrons (assembly GCF_041146395.1). NCBI lineage: Eukaryota > Metazoa > Chordata > Mammalia > Primates > Lemuridae > Eulemur > Eulemur rufifrons. The sequence goes on along the minus strand of NW_027182830.1, from coordinate 290,081 downwards.
TCTAACCCTAAATCTAACCCTAAGCCTAATCGTAAACCTTAACTCTTAACCTTAACCCTAAGCGTTAACTCTCACGCTAACCTTTAATCCTAACCCTAATCCTAATCTTCAACCCTAAACCTAACACTTAACCCTAAACGTCAACCAAACCCTAACCCCTCATCTTAACCCTAACCGTAAACCTCAACCCTAAACCGAACTGTAACCGTTAAACCTAAGAGTAACCTTTAACCCTAACCCTAATCCCTAACTTTAAGCCCTCACCCTAACACTAAACTTCATCCTTAACCCTAACCATAATGCTAAACCTAAATCTAATTCTCAGACTTCTTGCTTTCTTAGAGTTTAGAAAGCCTGCCATCCTTCCATGCCATGCGTGAAAGGAGGCTCTACCACAGTGTCCTGCATGAAACCCACGGGCCCATACCCAGAGTATGATAGAGTGGGTTCCCGGGTACAATCCCAGCCCCCTAAACTCCCCCCGCCCGCCTAATGCAGACAGGGCCCGTGCGCTAAGCATAAACAATACCTTTAACAGATAACCCTAACCCTGAACATAACACCCAACCCTGTTCCTATTTCTCCCCTTAACACGTAAACCTCACCGTGCGCCTAACTTTAACCTCTTATCCTAACGTTAATGCATAACCCATTTCCTGAGAACAACCCCTATCCCATAATTCTAACCCTATCTCCTAGTCATCACTGTGACACCTAATCCCTAACCCTAATTCAAAACCGCTAACCCTAACCGTAACCCTACCTACAATGCTAACACTGACAGCAACCCTTACTTCTAACCCCAACGCTATGCCTAACGAAAACCCTAACCCTTGACCCTAACCCTTCACCCTAACCCCTAAGCCTTACGCTAACCCTTAACCCTAATCCTAATCCTAACCATTAAACCTAACCCTAGCTCTTAAAGCTAACCCTAAACCTTACCCTCACGACTAGACCTAAGCCTGACACTAACCTAACACCTAACCCTAACCAGAACCCCTAAAGCTAACCCTGAACCCTATCCCTAACCCTAGCAGTAAACTTTAACCCTAAACCTAAGCCCAACCCATAACCCTAATCCTATCCTTTTACCCTAAAATTAACCCCTAAACCTAACCCCTATACCTAACCCTAACTCTAACCCCAATCCTAATTCTAACCATACCCCTTCATAAAACACGAACTCCTAACCTCTAACCCTAACACTAACCAAAAACCCTAATCGCTAATCCCTAACCCTAACGCTTAACCTTTACCCTAACCGTTAACCCTCACCCTAATTCTTAACACTGACCCTAACCTTAACCTTTAACTCTAAGCCTAACTCTTAACCCTACGGTAAGGAAGACCCTTAATGCTAATGGGATCCCTTTTCCCTAACCCTAACACTACAGCTAAAAATAACCCTAACCTTTGATCCTTAAACCTAACCCCTAACACTTACTTTAACCCCAAACCCTAACCCTAATCCTAAGCATTAAATCTAACCCTATCTCTTAACCCTAACCCTAGCCCTTACCCCAACGCTTAGATCTAACCCTAAATCTAACCTCCTGCCTAATCCTAACCTTAAGCCCTAATGCTAACTCTAACCCTGAACCCTAAACCTACCCGTAACCCTTAACACTAACGCTATCCGTAAACCTTAACCCTGACCCTAACCATTACCCTCACCCAAGCATTTAACCCTGACCCTAACCCTAATCCTTAATGATAACGCTAACACTAAACCCTAACCCTAAGCCCAACACTTAACCATAATACTATCCTTTAACCCTAAGCCTAACCCTAACCCCTAACGCTAAACCTAACCCTAACCGCAACCCTAACCCTCAATCTTGAAACTTACCATTAACCCTGACACTAACCCTTAACCCTAACCCTACTCCTAATCCTTATCCATAAGGCTAATACTGAAGCCTAACCCTGTGCCAAACGCTAAACCCAAACCTTAACCCTAACCCTGAATCTTAAACGTAAACCTAACTGTAACTGTTAAACCTAACACTAACATTTAACCCTAACACCTAACCCTAAGACTCCACCCTAACACTAATCTTCATCCCTAAACATTACCATAATCCTACCCCTAAATCTAATTCTCAGACTTCTTGCTTTCTCAGAGTTTAGAAAGCCTACAATCCTCCCATGCCATGAGTTAAAGGGTGCTCTGCCACTGTGTCCTGCATGAAACCCAGGAATCCACACCCAGCGTTCAATAGAGTGTGTTCCCGGGGACAATCCTATCCCCCTAACCCCCGCCCGCCGCCCAGTGCAGACAGGGCCTGTACGCTAAGTATAAGCACTGCCCCTAACAGATAACCCTCACCCTGAACATAACACCTAACCATGATCCTATTCCTAAACGTAAACCATAAACCTCCCCGTAATGCTAACTTATCCCCTTAAATTAACGTTAATGCATAACACCCTGAGAAGAAGCCCTATCCCATAATTCTAATCCTAAACCATAGTCATAACCATAACACCTCATCCCTATTTCTAAAATGAAAACCCTAACTTTCACCCTACCACAACCCTAACCCTAACCCTATCCCCTAACCCTAAGCCCTCACCCTATCACTAATCTTCATCCCTAAACCGTGCCGTAATTTTAACCCTAAATCTAATTCTCAGACTTCTTGTTTTCTCAGAGTTTTGAAAGCCTACAATCCTACTAAGCCATGCATGAAAGCCGGCTCTGCCACAGTGTCCGGCATGAAACCGAGAGGCCCATACACTGCGTGGGATAGAGTGTGTTCTCAGCGACCATCACAGACTCCTAACTTCGCCTCCTAGTGCATACAGGGCCCATGCCCTAAGCATAAACCCTACCCGTCACCCATAACCCTAACCCAGAACATAACACCTAACCCTGATCCTACTGCTCACCTCAACACGTAAACCTCACCGTAACCCTAAGTTCAACCCCTTATCTTAACGTTAATGCATGACACCCTGAGAACAAGCCTATACCGTAATTCTAACCCTAACTCCTAGCCGTAACCATAACACCTAATCCCTAATTCTGAAACGCCAACCCTAACCTTAACCCTACCAACACTAACCCTAACCCTAACTCTTAACCATAACACTAACCTTTACCCTAATGCCTAGAGATTTAACCCCAACACTGACCTACAGTTACACTAAACCTACCCTCTAATGCTAACCTTAAACCTGAACCATAAACCTAAACCTTAACCCTAACCCTATCCCTAACCCCCTTACCCTAACTCTAACTGTTAACCCTCACCCTAACCCTCAACCCTGACCCTAAACTTAAACCTTAATCCTAACCATGCGTGAGATGAGCCTCTGCCTTTGTCCTGCATGACAGTTGAATCCCAACACCCAGGGTACGATGAAGTGGGGACGCAGCCTTGCTCCACATCCACAGTGCCCCGTACGTTAGACAGGGCCCGTGCCCTAACACACACCGTTAAACGTAAGCCCTAACCCTATCACTAAACCAAACCCTTAGTAAGCCCTGAATCTAACTCCTAACAGTAACCCTAATCCCTGACCCTTACTCTTGCCTCTCACCGTAAACCTAACCCCAACCACTAAACATAATCCTAATCTCTAACCCTAACAGTAATCCTAACCCTAATTCTAACCTAAAACCCTAACCCCTAAACCTAATCCTAGTCCCTAACACCTAACCTTACCCTAAACCCAATTCCAATTCTCAGACTTCTTCAATTCAAAAACTTAAAAAAGCCTACAATCCACCAATGCCGTGTCTGAGATGAGGGTCCGCCCCTATGTCCTGCATGACAGGCAGGCGCCAATGCCCAGGGTACTATGGAGTGGGGTCCGGGGGTCTGGAGGCTTGCTAAACTCCAGTTTGGAAGAATTGCTATAGTCATATATAGGGATGCTTACATTTACTGATAGAAAGCAACTATTGGTGTGTGATTTGTAGGCTTGCCTTACTCTAGTTTGGATGAAGAAGCTGAATCATATATAGGAATATTAGCTTTGAGTTAGAGGAAGCATCTATGGGGGGTGCTTTTTTGGCTTGTTAAACTCTGGTTTGGAAGAAGTTCGAGAGTCTTATATAGGAACGATATCATTCATTCAGAGAAAGCAATTATAGGGAGTTGGTTTGTAGGCTTGCTAAGCTCTAGTTTGGAGGAAGGCGAGAGTCATATATAGGAACGCTTACGTTCACATAAAGCGTCTACGGGGGGACGGTTTCTAGGCTTCCTAAACTCTAGCTTGGAAAAAGAGGACAGTTATGTATAGGAACTCTCGGCGGGGGATTTGTGGCATTGCTAAAATCTTAGATTGGAAAAGTTGCGAGAGTCTTACATAGGAATGTTAACATTCACTCAATGAAAGCAACTATAAGGGGTGCTTTCCAGGCTGGCTACACTCTAATTTGGAAAAAGTGCGACAGTCATATATAGGAAGGCTTATATTCACTCAGACAAAGCAATTATGTGTAAGTGTATAGTAGGCATGCTAACTCTAGTTTGGAAAATTTCGAGAGCCATGTATAGGAAAGCTTACAGTAACTTAGAGAAAGCAACGAACGGGGGTGGAGTGTAGGCTTGCTAAACTCTAGTTTGGAGGAAGTGCCATAGTCCTATATAGGAACGCTTAAATTCGTTCAGAGAAAACAGCTGTCGGGGATTGGTTTGTAGACATAACTCAAGTTTGGAAGAAGTGCGAGAGACATATATAGGAATGTTTACATTGACTCAAAGAAAGCAACTATGGGGGAGTGTTATTTTGGCATGCCAGATGCTAGTTAGGAAGAAGTACAAGACTCATATATAGGAACGCTTACATTCACACACCGAGAGCAACTACGGAGTAGTGTCAGGTAGACATGTTAAAGTCTAGCTTGGGAGAAGTTCCAGAGTCCTATATAGGAAAGGTAACAGCCACTTTGAAAAAGCAAGTCTTGGCGGGTGGTTTGTAGGCCTGCAAAACCCTGTTTTGGTTGAAGTGTGAGAGTCATATATGAGAACGCTTACATTCCCTCAGAGAAAGCAACGATGGGGTTGTTTGTAGGCTTACTAAACTGCAGTTTGGAAGAAGCACGAGAATCACATATAGGAACACATACATTTTGACGCACTGAAAGTAACTATGGGGTGGTGTTTTATAGGCATGCTAAACTCTAGTTTGGACGAAGTTTGAGAATCACATATAAGAAAGCTTACAGTCACTTAGAGAAAGCAAATCTCTGGGTGTGGAAAGTAGGCCTGCTAAACTCTATTTTGGTTTAAGAGTGAGAGTCATATATGGCAAGGCTTACATTCCCTCAGAGAAAGCAACGACGACGTGGTGGTTTGTAGGCATACTAAACTCTAGTTTGGAAGAAGTGGGAGAATGATATATGGGAACGCTTACATTCACGTAGAGAAAGCAATTATAGGGTGGCGTTTTTGTAGCCATGCTAATCTCTAGTTTGGAAGAAGTTAAGGAGTAATATATAGGAAAGGTTACAGTCATAGAAACCAACTCTCGGGGGATGTTTTGTACACCTGCAAAACTCCAGTTTGGAAGAAGGGGGAGAGTCATATTGGGGACCGCGTGCATTCACTCAAGAAATCAACGATGGGATTGTGATTTGTAGGCATAGTCAACTCTAGTTTGGAAGAAGTACGAGAATCGTATATAGGAACGCTTACCTTCACGCAGAGAAAGCAACTATGGAGTGATGTTTGTATGCCTACTAAAATATAGTTTGGAGGAAGTTCGAGAGTCATATCTGGGAAGCTTACAGTCACTTAGAGAAAGCAACTCTCGGGGGGTGTTTCGTAGGCCTGTTAAACTCTATTTTCAATGAAGTGTTAGAATAATATATGGGAACTCAGTGAAAACAACGTCGTGGTTGTGGTTCCTAGGCATACTAACCTGTAATTTGGAAGAAGCAAGAGAATCACATGTAGAGCCGCTTACATTCCGGCACCGAAAACAACTATGGGGTGGTGTTTTGTAGGCTTGCAAAACTCTAGTTTGGACGAAGTTTGAGAGTCATATATAGGAAAGTTTACAGTCACGTAGAGAAAACAACTCTCTGGGTGTGGAATGTAGGCCTGCTAAACTCTATTTTGGTTGAAGTGTGAGAGTCATATATGGGAACGCTTAGATTCACTCAGAGAAAACAACGTTTGGGTGGTGGTTTGTAGGGCATACTAAACTGTAGTTTGGAAGAAGTACGAGAGTCCTATATAGGAACACTTACATTCACGCAGAGAAAGCACTTATAGCGTCAGGTTTTGTAGGCATGCTAAACTGCAGTTTGGAAGAAGTTGGAGAACCTTATACAGGAATGATTACCATCACCTAGGGAAAGCAACTCTCGGGAGATTGTTTGTACACATGCTAAACTCTAATTTGGATGAAGTGTGAGAGTCAAACATGGGACCGCTTACATTCCCTCAGAGAAACAACATTGGGCTGGTTTTTGTAGGCATACTAAATAGTTTGGAAGAAGTACGAGAATGATATTTGGGAACGTTTACATTCACCCAGAGAAAGCAACTACGGGGTGGTGTTTTGTAAGCATGCTATAGTTTGGAAGAAGTTCTAAACCTGAACAGTCACTTAGAGAAAGCAACTCTTGGTGGGTGATTTTTAGGTCTGCTAAATTGTATTTTGAAAGAAGTACCAGAGTCATATATACTAATGCTTACATTCATGCAAAGAAAAAACTATGGGGTGATGTTTTGTGGGCATGTTAACCTGTAGTTTGGAAGAAGTTGGAGAGTCTTATTTAGGAAAGCTTACAGTCACCTAGAGAAAGCAACTCTCGGGAGATCCTTTCTTGGCCTGCTAAACTCTACTTTGCATCAATTGTGAGAGTCAAACATGGGAATGCTTTCATTCATTCAGAGAACGCAACGTTTGGGTGGTGGTTTGTAGGCATTCTAAACTGTATTTTGGAGGAAGTACGAGAGTCATATATATGAACGCTTACATTCAGGCAGAGAAAGCCACTCTGGGGTCGTATTTTGTTGGCATGCTAAACTGTGGTTTGGAAGAAGTTCGAGCGTCTTACATAGGAAAGATTACAGTGACACAGAGAAAACAACTCTCGGAAGTTTATTGGTAGGCCTGCTAAACTCTAATTTGGATGAAATGTGAGAACGCTTGCATTCATTCACTCAGAGAAAGAAACATTATCGTGATGGTTTGAAGGCATAATAACTGTAGTTGGGAAGAAGTAGGAGAGTCATATATATGAACGGTTACATTCACGCAGAGAAAGCAACTGTGGGGTGGCGCAGGTATGCATGTTAATCTGTAGTTTGGAGGAAGTGCGAGAGTCATATCTGGGGAAAATTACAGTCACTTAGAGAAAGGAACCATCTTGGGCTGGTTTGTAGATCTGCTAAATTCTATTTTGGAAACAGAGTGTGAGTCATATATGGGAACGCTTATGTTCACTCAGAGAAAGCAACCACGGTGTGGTGTTTTGTTGGCATGCTGTAGTTTGAAAGAAGTTGGAGATTCTTATATAGGAAAGTTTACAGTCACCTAGAGAAAGCAACTCACGGGGCGTGGTTTGTAGGCCTGCTAAACTCTAATTTAGATGAAGTGAGAGAGGCATATATATGAACGCTTATATTGATGCAGAGAAAGTAACTATGGGGTGGTGTTTTGTAGGCATGCTAAAACATAATTTGGAAGAAGTTCGAAAGCAGACAGTCACTTAGAGAAAGCAACTCTCGGCGGTTCATTTTTCGGTCTGCTAAATTGTATTTTGAAAGAAGTACCAGAGTCATATATACAAACGCTTACATTCATGCAGAGAAAGCAACTGTGGGGTGGTGTTTTCTAGGCATGCTAAACTCTAGTTTGGACGAAGTTTGAGAATCACATATAAGAAAGCTTAGAGTCACTTAGAGAAAGCAAATCTCTGGTGTGGAATGTAGGCGTGCTAAACTCTATTTTGGTTTCAGAGTGAGAGTCATATATGGGAAGGCTTACATTCACTCAGAGAAAGCTACGATGATGTGGTGGTTTGTAGGCATACTAAACTCTAGTTTGGAAGAAGTAGGAGAATGATATATGGGAACACTTACATTCATGCAGAGAAAGCAATTATGGGGTGGATTTTTTGTAGCCATGCTAATCTCTATTTTGCAAGAAGTTAAAGGGTAATATATAGGAAAGCGTACCGTCATTTATAGAAACCAACTTTCGGGGGATGGTTTGTAGGCCTGCAAAACTCTTCTTTGGAAGAAGGGGGAGAGTCATATTGGGGACTGCGTACATTCACTCAGAGAAATCAACGATGGGGTTGTGGTTTGTAGGCATACTAAACTCTAGTTTGGAAGAAGTACGAGAATCATATATAGGAACGCTTACATTCATGCAGAGAAAGCAACTATGGAGTGATGTTTGTATGCCTACTAAACTATAGTTTGGGGGATGTTCGAGAGTCATATCTGGGATGCTTACAGTCATTTAGAGAAAGCAACTCTTGGGGGGGTGGTTCGTAGGCCTGCTAAACTCTATTTTCAATGAAGTGTTCGAATCATATACAGGAACGCTTACATTCACTCAGAGAAAGCAACGTTGGGGTGGCCGTTTTTGAGCATACTGAACTCTACTTTGGAAGAGGTACGAGAGACATATATAGGAACGCTTACATTAACACAGAGAAAGCAAATATGGGGTGTGTAGTGCAGGCATGCTAAACTATAGATTGGAAGAAGTTCGAAAGCTGACAGTCATTTACAGAAAGCAACTCTTGGCGGGTGATTTTTAGGTCTGCTAAATTGTATTTTGAAAGACGTACCAGAGTCATATAGACAAATGCTTACATTCATGCAGAGAAAGAAACTATGGGGTGATGTGTTGTTGGCATGCTAAACTGCAGTTTGGAAGGAGTTCGAGAGTGTTATATAGGATAACTTACAGTCACCTAGAGAAAGCAACACTCGGGACAGCTTTGCAAGCCTGTAAACACTAATTAGCAGCAATTGTGAGAGTCAAACATGGGAACGCTTACATTCACTCAGAGAACACAACGTTTGGGTGGTGATTTGTAGGCATCATAACTGTAGTTTGGAAGAAGTAGGAGAGTCATATATATGAACGGTTACATTCACGCAGAGAAAGCAACTGATGGGTGGCGTATGTATGCATGTTAATGTATACTTTGGAGGAAGTTCGGGAGTCTTATCTGGGGAAAATTGCAGTCACTTAGAGAAAGCAACCATCGGGGGCCGTTTTGTAGATCTGCTAAATTCTATTTTGGAAGAAGAGAGAAAGTCATATGTGGGAACGCTTATGTTCACTCAGAGAAATCAAAGATGGGGCAGTGTTTCGTTGGCATGCTAAACTGTAGTTTGGAAGAAGTTCGCGAGTCTTATATAAGAAAGCTTACAGTCACCTAGAGAAAGTAACTCTCGGCAGATTGTTTCTAAGCATGCTAAACTCTAATTTGCATCAATTGTGAGAGTCAAACATGGGAACGCTTACATTCACTCAGAGAACGCAACGTTTGGGTGGTGGTTTGTAAGCATTCTAAACTGTATTTTGGAGGAAGTAGGAGAGTCATATATACGAATGCTTACATTCACGCAGAGAAAGCAACTCTGGGGTCGTATTTTGTTGGCATGCTAAACTGTGGTTTGGAAGAAGTTCGAGAGCCTTATATAGGAAAGATTACACTGACACAGAGAAAACAACTCTCTGTAGTTTGTTGGTAGGTCTGCTAAACTGTAATTTGGATGAAGTGTGAGAACGCTTGCATTCACTCAGAGAAAGAACTTTGTCGTGGTGGTTTGTAGGAATAACAACTGTAGTTCGAAGAAGTAGGAGAGTCATATATGAACGGTTACATTCACGCAGAGAAAGCAATTGTGGGGTGGTGTATGTAATCATCATAATCTGTAGTTTGGAGGAAGTTCGAGAGTCATATCTGGGGAAAATTAGAGTCACTTAGAGAAAGGAACCATCGGGGGCTGGTGTGTAGGTCTGTTAAATTCTATTTTGGAAAAAGAGTGAGAGTCATATATGGGAACGCTTATGTTCACCCAGAGAAATCAACGATGGGGCGCTGTATTGTTGGCATGCCAAACTGTAGTTTGGAAGAAGTTCGAGAGTCTTATATAGGAATGTTTACAGTCACCTAGAGAAAGCAACTCACAGGAAGTGGTTTGTAGGCCGCTAAACTCTAATTTGGATGAAGTGAAAGAGGCATACATGGATACGCTTCATTCACTCAGAGAAAGGTAAATTGTGGTGCCGGTTTTTAGGTATACTAAACTCCAGTTTGGAAGAAGTACGAGAGACATATATATGAACGCTTATATGGACGCAGAGAAAGCAACTATGGGGTGGTGTTTTGTTGGCATGCTAAAATATAGTTTGGAAGAAGTTCGAAAGCAGACAGTCAGAGAAAGCAACTCTTGGCGGTAGATTTTTAGGTCTGCTAAATTGTATTTTGAAAGAAGTACCAGTGTCATATATACAAACGCTTACATTCATGCAGAGAAAGCAACTGTGGGGTGGTGTTTTCTAGGCGTGCTAAACTCTAGTTTGGACGAAGTTTGAGAATCACATATAAGAAAGCTTAGAGTCTCTTAGGGTAAACAAATTTCTGGTTGTGGAATGTAGGCGTGCTAAATTCTATTTTGGTTTAAGATTGAGAGTCATATATGGAAAGGGTTACATTCACTCAGAGAAAGCAACGATGATGTGGTGGTTTGTAGGCATACTAAACTCTAGTTTGGAAGAAGTAGGAAAATGATATTTGGGAATGCTTACATTCATGCAGAGAAAGCAATTATGGGGTGGGTTTTTGTACCCATGCTAATCTCTAGTTTGGAAGAAGTTATATAGGAAAGCGTACAGTCATTTATAGAAACCAACTTTCGGGGGATGGACGGTAGGCCTGCAAAACTCTACTTTGGAAGAAGTGAGAGAGTCATATTGGGGACCACGTACATTGACTCAGAGAAATCAAGGATGGGCTTGTGTTTTGTAGGCATACTAAACTCTAGTTTGGAGGAAGTACAAGAATCATATATAGGAACGCTTACATTCATGCAGAGAAAGCAACTATGGAGTGATGTTTTTATGCCTACTAAACTATAGTTTGGAGGAAGTTTAGAATCTTTTTTTTTTTTTTTTTTTTTTTTTGAGACAGAGTCTCACTCTGTTGCCCAGGCTAGAGTCAGTGCCGTGGCATCAGCCTAGCTCACAGCAACCTCAAACTCCTGGGCTCAAGGGATCCTCCTGTCTCAGCCTCCCAAGTAGCTGGGACTACAGGCAGGCACCACCATGCCCGGCTAATTTTTTCTATATATATATTTTTAGCTGTTCATATAATTTCTTTCTATTTTTAGTAGAGATGGGGTCTCGCTCTTGCTCAGGCTGGTCTCGAACTCCTGAGCTCAAACGATCCGCCCACCTCGGCCTCCAGAGTGCTAGGATTACTGGCGTGAGCCACCGCGCCCGGCCTGAAGTTTAGAATCTTATATAGCAAACCTTACAGTCACCTAGAGAGAGCAACTCTCGGGAGATGGTTTCTAAGCCTGCTAATTTGCACCAACTGTTAAAGTCAAATATGGGAAGGTTTACATCCACTCAGAACGCAAGGTTTGGGTTGTAGTTTGTGGCCATAATAACTGTAGTTCGGAAGAAGTAGGAAAGTCATATATATGAACGCTTACATTCACGCAGAGAAAGCAACTATGGAGTGATGTTTGTATGCCTACTAAACTATAGTTTGGAGGATGTAACTCTTGGGGGGTGGTTCGTAGGCCTGCTAAACTCTATTTTCAATGAAGTGTTAAAATCATATACAGGAACGCTTACATTCACTCAGAGAAAGCAACGTTGGGGTGGCCGTTTTTGAGCATACTAAACTCTACTTTGGAAGAGGTACGAGAGACATAAATACGAACGCTTACATTAACACAGAGAAAACAAATACGGGGTGCTATAGTGCAGGCATGCTAAACTATAGATTGGAAGAAGTTCGAAAGCTGACAGTCACTTAGAGAAAGCAACCCTTGGCGGGTGATTTTTTCAGTCTGCTAAATTGTATTTTGAAAGACGTGTCAGAGTCTTATATACAAACGCTTACATTCATGCGTAGAAAGAAAATATGGGGTGATGTGTTGTGGGGATGCTAAACTGCAGTTTGGAAGGAGTTCGAGAGTGTTATTTGGATAGCTTACAGTCACCTAGAGAAAGCAACACTCAGGAGAGCTTTGCAAGCCTGCTAAACTCTAACTAGCAGCAATTGTGAGAGTCAAACATTGGAACGCTTACATTCACTCAGAGAACACAACGTTTGGGTGGTGGTTTGTAGGCATGATAACTGTAGTTCAGAAGAAGTAGGAGAGTCATATATATGAACGGTTACATTCATGCAGAGAAAGCAACTGTTGGGTGGCGTATGTATGCATGCTAATCTGTAGTTTGGAGGAAGTGCGAGAGTCATATCTGGGGAAAATTACAGTCACCTAGAGAAAGCAACTCTCGGGAGATTGTTTCTAAGCATGCTAAATTCTAATTTGCATCAATTGTGAGAGTCAAACATGGGAACGCTTACATTCACTCAGAGAACGCAACGTTTGGGTGGTGGTTTGTAAGCATTCTAAACTGTATTTTGGAGGAAGTAGGAGAGTCATATATACGAATGCTTACATTCACGCAGAGAAAGCAACTCTGGGGTCGTATTTTGTTGGCATGCTAAACTGTGGTTTGGAAGAAGTTCGAGAGCCTTACATAAGAAAGATTACAGTGACACAGAGAAAAACAACTCTCTGTAGTTTGTTGGTAGGTCTGCTAAACTGTAATTTGGATGAAGTGTGAGAATGCTTGCATTCACTCAGAGAAAGAACGTTGTCGTGATGGTTTGTAGGAATAAATGCTGTAGTTTAAAAGAAGGAGAGTCATATATGAACGGTTACATTCACGCAGAGAAAGCAACTGTGGGGTGGCCTATGTAATCATCATAATCTATAGTTTGGAGAAAGTTCGAGAGTCATATGTGGGAAAAATTAGAGTCACGTAGAGAATTGGAACCATCGGGTGTTGTGTAGGTCTGCTAAATTCTATTTTGGAAGAAGAGTGAGAGTCATATATGGGAACGCTTATGTTCACTCAGAGAAATCAACGATGGGGCGCTGTATTGTTGGCATGCTAAACTGTAGTTTGGAAGAAGTTCGAGAGTCTTATATAGGAAAGTTTACAGTCACCTAGAGAATGCAACTCACAGGAGGCGGTTTGTGGGCCACTAAACTCTAATTTGGATGAAGTGAAAGAGGCATACATGGATACGCTTCATTCACTCAGAGAAAGGTAAATTGTGGTGCCGGTTTTTAGGTATACTAAACTCCAGTTTGGAAGAAGTACGAGAGTCATATATATGAACGCTTATATGGACGCAGAGAAAGCAACTATGGGGTGGTGTTTTGTAGGCATGCTAAAATATAATTTGGAAGAAGTTCGAAAGCTGACAGTGACTTAGAGTATGCAACTCTTGGCGGTTGATTTTGAGGTCTGCTAAATTGTATTTTGAAAGAAGTACCAGAGTCATATATAAAATCTCTTACATTTATGCTGAGAAAAACTATGTGGTGATGTTTTGTTGGCGTGCTGAAATGTAGTTTCGAAGAAGTTCGACAGTCTTTTATAGGAAACCTTACAGTCCCCTTGAGGAAGCAACTTTCGAGAGATAGTTTGTAAGCCTGCTAAACTCTACTTTGCATCATTTGGAACAGTCATACTTGGGAACGCTAACATTCTCTCAGAGAACTTAACTTTTGGGTGGTTGTTTGTAAGCATACTAAACGGTATTTTGGAAGTAGCAGAGTCATATATATGAGCGCTTACATTCACCCAGAGAGGGCCACTATGGGGTGGTGTTTTGTAGGCCTGCTAAAATATAATTTGGAAGAAGTTCGAAAGCTGACAGTGACTTAGAGAAGGCAACTCTCGGCGGTTGATTTAGAGGTCTGCTAAATTGTATTTTGAAAGAAGTACCAGAGTCATATATAAAATCGCTTATATTTATGCTGAGAAAGAAACTATGTGGTGATGTTTTGTTGGCGTGCTGAAATGTAGTTTCGAAGAAGTTCGACAGTCTTTTATAGGAAAGCTTACAGTCCCCCAGAGGAAGCAACTTTCGAGAGATAGTTTGTAAGCCTGCTAAACTCTACTTTGCATCATTTGGAACAGTCATACTTGGGAACGCTAACATTCTCTCAGAGAACGCAACGTTTGGTTGGTTGTTTGTAAGCATACTAAACTGTATTTTGGAAGAAGTAGCAGAGTCATATATACAAGTGCTTACATTCACGCAGAGAGGGCAACTATGGGGTGGTGTTTTGTAGGCATGCAAATCTCTAGTTGCGAAGAAGTTAAGAGTAATAGGAAAGCTTACAGTCTCATAGAGAAAGCAACCCTTGGGGGCTGGTTTGTAGTTCTGCTAAATTCTATTTTGGATGAAGTGTGAATCATAAACGGGAACGCTAACATTCACTCAGAGAAAGCAGGGTTGCGGTGGTGGTTTTTAGTCACACTAAACTGGAGTTTGGAGGAAGTACGAGAATAAAAGAATGCTTACATTCACTCAGAAAAAGCAAAGTTGGGGAGGTGGTTTGTAGGTGTACTATACTTTGGAAGAAGTACGAGCGTGATGCATAGGAACGCTTACATTCACGCAAACTATGGGGTGGCCTTTTGTTGGCATGCTAAACTATGTTCCAAAGTCATATATAGGAAAGCTTATAGTGAGAGAAAGCAACTCTCAGGCGGTGTTTTGTAGGTCCGGTAAATTGCATTTTGAAAGCAGTCCGAGATTCATATAAGGGAAAGCCTATATCCACTCAGAGAAAGCAATGTTGGGCTGGTGGTTTGTAGGCATACTAAACTGTATTTTCGAACTCGTATGTATGACTCTCACACTTGATCCAAATTAGAGTTCACCAGGCCTATAAACCACATCCTGAAAGTTGCTTTCTCTAGGTGAATGTAAGCTTTCCTATATAAAACTCTCGAACTTCTTCCAAACTACAGTTTAGCATGCCAACAATACACCACCGGATCGTTGCTTTCTCTGAGTGAACATAAGCATTCCCTTATATGAATCTCTTTTTCCAAAATAGAATTTAGCAGACCTACAAACCAGTCCCCGATGGTTGATTTAGCTATGTGACTGTAATTTTCCCTAGATATGACTCTCGAATTTCCTCCAAACTATAGATTAGCACGCGTACATACGGTACCCAACAGTTGCTTTCTCTGCGTGAATGTAACCGTTCATATATATGACTTTCCTACTTTTTCCGAACTACAGTTATTATGGCCACAAACCACAACCCAAACGTTGCGTTCTGAGTGGATGTAAACCTTCCCATGTTTGACTTTAACAATCGGTGCAAATTAGTTTAGCAGGCTTAGAAACCATCTCCCGAGAGTTGCTTTCTCTAGGTGACTGTAAGCTTTCCTATATAAGACTCTCGAACTTCTTAGAAGTTTTGTGGGCAGTTTAGCATGCCCACAAAACATCACCCCATAGTTTCTTTCTCTGCATGAATGTAACCGTTTGTAACTATGATTCTGGTACTTATTTCAAAACACAATTTAGCAGACCTAAAAATCACACGCAGAGAGTTTCTTTCTCTAAGTGACAGCTTTCGAACTTCTTCCAAACTACAGTTTAGCATGCCTAAAAACACGAACCCATAGTGGCTTTCAGTGCCTGAATGTAAGCGGTTCTATATGTGATTCTTTTGCTTCTTCCAAATTACAGGTTAGTATACCTACAAACCACCACCCCAACGTTGCTTTCTCTGAGTGAATGTAAGCGTTCCTGTATATGATTCTAACACTTCATTGAAAATAGAGTTTAGCAGGCCTACGAACCACCCCCAGAGAGTTGCTTTCTCTAAATGACTGTAAGCTTCCCAGATATGACTCTCGAACATCCTCCAAACTATAGTTTAGTAGGCATACAAACATCACTCCATAGTTGCTTTCTCTGCATGAATGTAAGCGTTCCTATATATGATTCTCGTACTTCCTCCAAACTAGAGTTTAGTATGCCTACAAAACACAACCCCATCCTTGATTTCTCTGAGTCAATGTACGTGGTCCCCAATATGACTCTCCCCCTTCTTCCAAAGTAGAGTTTTGCAGGCCTACCATCCATCCCCCGTAAATTGGTTTCTATAAATGAGTGTACGCTTTCCTATATAACTTCTTCCAAACTAGAGATTAGCATGGGTGCAAAAAATCCACCGCATAATTGCTTTCTCTGCATGAATGTAAGCGTTCCCATATATCATTCTCCTACTTCTTCCAAACTAGAGTTTAGTATGCCTACAAACCACCACACCATCGTTGCTTTCTCTGAGTGAATGTAACCCTTTCCATATATGATGCTCAGTCTTAAACCACAATAGAGTTTAGCACGCCTACATTCCACAACCAGAGATTTGCTTTCTCTAAGTGACTCTAAGCTTTCTTATATGTGATTCTCAAACTTCGTCCAAACTAGATTTTAGCATGCCTACAATACACCACCCCACAGATGCTTTCTCTGCATGAATGTAAGCGTTCTTATATATGACACTGGTACTTCTTTCAAAATACAATTTAGCAGACCTAAAAATCCACCGCCAAGAGTTGCTTTCTCTAAGTGACTGTCTGCTTTTGAACTTCTTCCAAATTATATTTTAGCATGCCTACAAAACACCACCCCATAGTTGCTTTCTCTGCGTCCATATAAGCGTTCATATATATGACTCTCGTACTTCTTCCAAACTGGAGTTTAGTATACCTAAAAACCGCCACTCCAACTTACCTTTCTCTGAGTGAATGAAGCATATCCATGTATGCCTCTTTCACTTCATCCAAATTAGAGTTTAGCGGCTTACAAACCACCTCCTGTGAGTTGCTTTCTCTAGGTGACTGTAAACTTTCCTATATAAGACTCTCGAACTTCTTCCAAACTACAGTTTGGCATGCCAACAATACAGCGCCCCATCATTGATTTCTCTGAGTGAACATAAGCGTTCCCATATATGACTCTCACTCTTTTTCCAAAATAGAATTTAGCAGACCTACACACCAGCCCCCGATGGTTCCTTTCTCTAAGTGACTCTAATTTTCCCCAGATATGACTCTCGAACTTCCTCCAAACTACAGATTATGATGATTACATACACCACCCCACAATTGCTTTCTCTGCGTGAATGTAACCGTTCATATATGACTCTCCTACTTCTTCGAACTACAGTTGTTATTCCTACAAACCACCACGACAAAGTTCTTTCTCTGAGTGAATGCAAGCGTTCTCACACTTCATCCAAATTACAGTTTAGCAGACCTACCAACAAACTACAGAGAGTTGTTTTCTCTGTGTCAGTGTAATCTTTCCTATATAAGGCTCTCGAACTTCTTCCAAACCACAGTTTAGCATGCCAACAAAATACGACCCCAGAGTTGCTTTCTCTGCGTGAATGTAAGCATTCGTATATATGACTCTCCTACTTCCTCCAAAATACAGTTTAGAATGCTTACAAACCACCACCCAAACGTTGCGTTCTCTGAGTGAATGTAAGCGTTCCCATGTTTGACTCTCACAATTGATGCAAATTAGAGTTTAGCATGCTTAGAAACAATCTGCCGAGAGTTACTTTCTCTAGGTGACTGTAAGCTTTCTTATATAAGACTCGCGAACTTCTTCCAAACTACAGTTTAGCATGCCAACGAAACACTGCCCCATCGTTGATTTCTCTGAGTGAACATAAGCGTTCCCACATATGACTTTCTCTCTTCTTCCAAAATAGAATTTAGCAGATCTACAAAACGGCCCCCGATGGTTGCTTTCTCTAAGTGACTGCAATTTTCCCCAGATAAGACTCTCGCACTTCCTCCAAAGTATACATTAACATGCGTACATACGCCACCCATCAGTTGCTTTCTCTGCGTGAATGTAACCGTTCATATATATGACTCTCCTACTTCTTCCAAACTACAGTTATGATGCCTACAAATCACCACCCAAACGTTGTGTTCTCTGAGTGAATGTAAGCGTTCCCATGTTTGACTCTCACAATTGCTGCTAATTAGTGTTTACAGGCTTGCAAAGCTGTCCCGAGTGTTGCTTTCTCTAGGTGACTGTAAGTTATCCTATATAACACTCTCGAACTCCTTCCAAACTGCAGTTTAGCATGCCAACAACACATCACCCCATAGTTTCTTTCTCTGCATGAATGTAAGCATTTGTCTATATGACTCTGGTACGTCTTTCAAAATACAATTTAGCAGACCTAAAAATCACCCGCCAAGAGTTGCTTTCTGTAAATGACTGTCAGCTTTCGAACTTCTTCCAATCTATAGTTTAGCATGCCTGCACTACACACCCCATATTTGCTTTCTCTGTGTTAATGTAAGCATTCCTATATATGTCTCTCGTACCTCTTCCAAAGTAGAGTTCAGTATGCTCAAAAACGGCCACCCCAACGTTGCTTTCTCTGAGTGAATGTAAGCGTTCCTGTATATGATTCTAACACTTCATTGAAAATAGAGTTTAGCAGGCCTACGAACCACCCCCCCAAGAGTTGCTTTCTCTAAATGACTGTAAACTTCCCAGATATGACTCTCGAACATCCCCCAAACTATAGTTTAGTAGGCATACAAACATCACTCCATAGTTGCTTTCTCTGCATGAATGTAAGCGTTCCTATATATGATTCTCGTACTTCTTCCAAACTAGAGTTTAGTATGCCTACAAACCACAACCCCATCGTTGATTTCTCTGAGTGAATGTACGCAGTCCCCAATATGACTCTCCCCCTTCTTCCAAAGTAGAGTTTTGCAGGCCTACAAACCATCCCCCGAAAGTTGGTTTCTATAAATGACGGTACGCTTTCCTATATATTACCCTTTAACTTCTTGCAAAATAGAGATTAGCATGGCTACAAAAAATCCACCCCATAATTGCTTTCTCTGCATGAATGTAAGTGTTCCCATATATCATTCTCCTACTTCTTCCAAACTAGAGTTTAGTATGCCTACAAACCACCACATCATCGTAGCTTTCTCTGAGTGAATGTAAGCCTTCCCATATATGACTCTCACTCTGAAACCAAAATAGAGTTTAGCACGCCTACATTCCACACCAGAGATTTGCTTTCTCTAAGTGACTCTAAGCTTTCTTATATGTGATTCTCAAACTTCGTCCAAACTAGAGTTTAGCATGCCTAGAAAACACCACCCCACAGTTGCTTTCTCTGCATGAATGTAAGCGTTTGTATATATGACTCTGGTACTTCTTTCAAAATACAATTTAGCAGACCGAAAAATGAACCGCCGAGAGTTGCTTTCTCTAAGTGACTGTCTGCTTTCGAACTTCTTCCAAATTATATTTTAGCATGCCTACAAAACACCACCCCATAGTTACTTTCTCTGCATCAATATAAGCGTTCATATATATGCCTCTCTCACTTCATCTAAATTAGAGTTTAGCAGGCCTACAAACCACACCCCGTGAGTTGCTTTCTCTAGGTGACTGTAAACTTTCCTATATAAGAATCTCCAACTTCTTTCAAACTACAGCATGCCAACAAAACACCACACCGTGGTTGCTTTCTCTGAGTGAACATAAGCGTTCCCATATATGACTCACACTCTGTTTCCAAAATAGAATTTAGCAGATCTACAAACCAGCCCAAGATGGTTCCTTTCTCTAAGTGACTGTAATTTTCCCCAGATATGACTCTCGCACTTCCTCCAAACTACAGATTAACATGCATACCTGCGCCACCCCACAGTTGCTTTCTCTGCATGAATGTAACCGTTCATATATATGACTCTCCTACTTCTTCCCAACTACAGTTATTATGCCTTCAAACCATCACGATAATGTTCTTTCTCTGAGTGAATGAATGCAAGCATTCTCACATTTCATCCAAACTAGGGTTTAGCAGGCCTACCAATAAACTTCCGAGAGTTGTTTTCTCTGTGTCGCTGTAATCTTTCCTATATAAGACTCTCGAACTTCTTCCAAACCACAGTTTAGCATGCCAACAAAATACGACCCCAGAGTTGCTGTCTATGCCTGAATGTAAGCGTTCAGATATATGACTCTCGTACTTCCTCCAAAATACAGTTTAGAATGCCTACAAACCATCACCCAAACGTTGCGTTCTCTGAATGAATGAAAGCATTCCCATGTTTGACTCTCACAATTGATGCAAAGTAGAGTTTAGCAGGCCAAGAAAGGATCTCCCGAGAGTTGCTTTCTCTAGGTGACTGTAAGCTTTCCTAAATAAGACTCTCCAACTTCTTCCAAACTACAGGTTAACATGCCCACAAAACATCACCCCATAGTTTTTTCTTTGCATGAATGTAAGCATTAGTATATATGACTCTGGTACTTCTTTCAAAATACAATTTAGCGGACCTAAAAATCACCCACCAAGAGTTGCTTTCTCTAAGTGACTGTTCAGGTTTAGAACTTCTTCCAAACTATAGCATGCTTACAAAACACCACCCCGTAGTTGCTTTCTCTGGGTGAATGTAAGCGTTCCCAAATATCATTCTCGTACTTCTTCCAAACTAATTAGTATGCCTACAAAAACCAGCCCAATGTTGTTTCTCTGAGGGAATGTAAGCGGTCCCATGTTTGACTCTCACACTTCATCCAAATTAGAGTTTAGCATGTGTACAAACAATCTCCCGAGAGTTGCTTTCCCTAGGTGATGGTAAACATTCCTGTATAAGGTTCTCCAACTTCTTCCAAACTGCAGTTTAGCATGCCTACAAAACCTGACGCCATAAGTGCTTTCTCTGCGTGAATGTAAGTGTTCCTATATAGGACTCTCGTACTTCTTCCAAACTACAGTTTAGTATGACCTACAAACCACCACCCAAACGTTGTTTTCTCTGAGTGAATGTAAGCGTTCCCATATATGACTCTCACACTTCAACCAAAATAGAGTTTAGCAGGCCTACATTCCACACCCAGAGATTTGCTTTCTCTAAGTGACTCTAAGCTTTCTTATATGTGATTCTCAAACTTCGTCCAAACTAGAGTTTAGCATGCCTATAAAACACCACCCCATAGTTACTTTCAGTGCGTCAAAATGTATGTGTTCCTATATGTGATTCTCGTGCTTCTTCCAAACTGCAGTTTAGTAAGCCTACAAACAACCCCATCGTTGCTTTCTCTGAGGGAATGTAAGCGTTCTCATATATGACTCTCACACTTCAACCAAAACAGGGTTTTGCAGGCCTACAAACCACCCGTCAAGACTTGCTTTTTCAAAGTGGCTGTTACCTTTCCTATATAGGACTCTGGAACTTCTCCCAAGCTAGACTTTAACATGTCTACCTGACACTACTCCGTAGTTGCTCTCGGTGTGTGAATGTAAGCGTTCCTATATATGAGTCTTGTACTTCTTCCTAACTAGCATCTGGCATGCCAAAATAACACTCCCCCATAGTTGCTTTCTTTGAGTCAATGTAAACATTCCTATATATGTCTCTCGCACTTCTTCCAAACTTGAGTTATGTCTACAAACCAATCCCCGACAGCTGTTTTCTCTGAACGAATTTAAGCGTTCCTATATAGGACTATGGCACTTCCTCCAAACTAGAGTTTAGCAAGCCTACACTCCACCCCCGTTCGTTGCTTTCTCTAAGTTACTGTAAGCTTTCCTATACATGGCTCTCGAAATTTTCCAAACTAGAGTTAGCATGCCTACTATACACTTACACATAATTGCTTTGTCTGAGTGAATATAAGCCTTCCTATATATGACTGTCGCACTTTTTCCAAATTAGAGTGTAGCCAGCCTGGAAAGCACCCCTTATAGTTGCTTTCATTGAGTGAATGTTAACATTCCTATGTAAGACTCTCGCAACTTTTCCAATCTAAGATTTTAGCAATGCCACAAATCCCCCGCCGAGAGTTCCTATACATAACTGTCCTCTTTTTCCAAGCTAGAGTTTAGGAAGCCTAGAATCCGTCCCCCCGTAGACGCTTTATGTGAACGTAAGCGTTCCTATATATGACTCTCGCCTTCCTCCAAACTAGAGCTTAGCAAGCCTACAAACCAACTCCCTATAATTGCTTTCTCTGAATGAATGATATCGTTCCTATATAAGACTCTCGAACTTCTTCCAAACCAGAGTTTAACAAGCCAAAAAAGCACCCCCCATAGATGCTTCCTCTAACTCAAAGCTAATATTCCTATATATGATTCAGCTTCTTCATCCAAACTAGAGTAAGGCAAGCCTACAAATCACACACCAATAGTTGCTTTCTATCAGTAAATGTAAGCATCCCTATATATGACTATAGCAATTCTTCCAAACTGGAGTTTAGCAAGCCTCCAGACCCCCGGACCCCACTCCATAGTACCCTGGGCATTGGCGCCTGCCTGTCATGCAGGACATAGGGGCGGACCCTCATCTCAGACACGGCATTGGTGGATTGTAGGCTTTTTTAAGTTTTTGAATTGAAGAAGTCTGAGAATTGGAATTGGGTTTAGGGTAAGGTTAGGTGTTAGGGACTAGGATTAGGTTTAGGGGTTAGGGTTTTAGGTTAGAATTAGGGTTAGGATTACTGTTAGGGTTAGAGATTAGGATTATGTTTAGTGGTTGGGGTTAGGTTTACGGTGAGAGGCAAGAGTAAGGGTCAGGGATTAGGGTTACTGTTAGGAGTTAGATTCAGGGCTTACTAAGGGTTTGGTTTAGTGATAGGGTTAGGGCTTACGTTTAACGGTGTGTGTTAGGGCACGGGCCCTGTCTAACGTACGGGGCACTGTGGATGTGGAGCAAGGCTGCGTCCCCACTTCATCGTACCCTGGGTGTTGGGATTCAACTGTCATGCAGGACAAAGGCAGAGGCTCATCTCACGCATGGTTAGGATTAAGGTTTAAGTTTAGGGTCAGGGTTGAGGGTTAGGGTGAGGGTTAACAGTTAGAGTTAGGGTAAGGGGGTTAGGGATAGGGTTAGGGTTAAGGGTTAGGTTTATGGTTCAGGTTTAAGGTTAGCATTAGAGGGTAGGTTTAGTGTAACTGTAGGTCAGTGTTGGGGTTAAATCTCTAGGCATTAGGGTAAAGGTTAGTGTTATGGTTAAGAGTTAGGGTTAGGGTTAGTGTTGGTAGGGTTAAGGTTAGGGTTGGCGTTTCAGAATTAGGGATTAGGTGTTATGGTTACGGCTAGGAGTTAGGGTTAGAATTACGGTATAGGCTTGTTCTCAGGGTGTCATGCATTAACGTTAAGATAAGGGGTTGAACTTAGGGTTACGGTGAGGTTTACGTGTTGAGGTGAGCAGTAGGATCAGGGTTAGGTGTTATGTTCTGGGTTAGGGTTATGGGTGACGGGTAGGGTTTATGCTTAGGGCATGGGCCCTGTATGCACTAGGAGGCGAAGTTAGGAGTCTGTGATGGTCGCTGAGAACACACTCTATCCCACGCAGTGTATGGGCCTCTCGGTTTCATGCCGGACACTGTGGCAGAGCCGGCTTTCATGCATGGCTTAGTAGGATTGTAGGCTTTCAAAACTCTGAGAAAACAAGAAGTCTGAGAATTAGATTTAGGGTTAAAATTACGGCATGGTTTAGGGATGAAGATTAGTGATAGGGTGAGGGCTTAGGGTTAGGGGATAGGGTTAGGGTTAGGGTTGTGGTAGGGTGAAAGTTAGGGTTTTCATTTTAGAAATAGGGATGAGGTGTTATGGTTATGACTATGGTTTAGGATTAGAATTATGGGATAGGGCTTCTTCTCAGGGTGTTATGCATTAACGTTAATTTAAGGGGATAAGTTAGCATTACGGGGAGGTTTATGGTTTACGTTTAGGAATAGGATCATGGTTAGGTGTTATGTTCAGGGTGAGGGTTATCTGTTAGGGGCAGTGCTTATACTTAGCGTACAGGCCCTGTCTGCACTGGGCGGCGGGCGGGGGTTAGGGGGATAGGATTGTCCCCGGGAACACACTCTATTGAACGCTGGGTGTGGATTCCTGGGTTTCATGCAGGACACAGTGGCAGAGCACCCTTTAACTCATGGCATGGGAGGATTGTAGGCTTTCTAAACTCTGAGAAAGCAAGAAGTCTGAGAATTAGATTTAGGGGTAGGATTATGGTAATGTTTAGGGATGAAGATTAGTGTTAGGGTGGAGTCTTAGGGTTAGGTGTTAGGGTTAAATGTTAGTGTTAGGTTTAACAGTTACAGTTAGGTTTACGTTTAAGATTCAGGGTTAGGGTTAAGGTTTGGGTTTAGCGTTTGGCACAGGGTTAGGCTTCAGTATTAGCCTTATGGATAAGGATTAGGAGTAGGGTTAGGGTTAAGGGTTAGTGTCAGGGTTAATGGTAAGTTTCAAGATTGAGGGTTAGGGTTGCGATTAGGGTTAGGTTTAGCATTAGGGGTTAGGGTTAGGCTTAGGGTTAAAGGATAGTATTATGGTTAAGTGTTGGGCTTAGGGTTAGGGTTTAGTGTTAGCGTTATCATTAAGGATTAGGGTTAGGGTCAGGGTTAAATGCTTGGGTGAGGGTAATGGTTAGGGTCAGGGTTAAGGTTTACGGATAGCGTTAGTGTTAAGGGTTACGGGTAGGTTTAGGGTTCAGGGTTAGAGTTAGCATTAGGGCTTAAGGTTAGGATTAGGCAGGAGGTTAGATTTAGGGTTAGATCTAAGCGTTGGGGTAAGGGCTAGGGTTAGGGTTAAGAGATAGGGTTAGGTTTAATGCTTAGGATTAGGGTTAGGGTTTGGGGTTAAAGTAAGTGTTAGGGGTTAGGTTTAAGGATCAAAGGTTAGGGTTATTTTTAGCTGTAGTGTTAGGGTTAGGGAAAAGGGATCCCATTAGCATTAAGGGTCTTCCTTACCGTAGGGTTAAGAGTTAGGCTTAGAGTTAAAGGTTAAGGTTAGGGTCAGTGTTAAGAATTAGGGTGAGGGTTAACGGTTAGGGTAAAGGTTAAGCGTTAGGGTTAGGGATTAGCGATTAGGGTTTTTGGTTAGTGTTAGGGTTAGAGGTTAGGAGTTCGTGTTTTATGAAGGGGTATGGTTAGAATTAGGATTGGGGTTAGAGTTAGGGTTAGGTATAGGGGTTAGGTTTAGGGGTTAATTTTAGGGTAAAAGGATAGGATTAGGGTTATGGGTTGGGCTTAGGTTTAGGGTTAAAGTTTACTGCTAGGGTTAGGGATAGGGTTCAGGGTTAGCTTTAGGGGTTCTGGTTAGGGTTAGGTGTTAGGTTAGTGTCAGGCTTAGGACTAGTCGTGAGGGTAAGGTTTAGGGTTAGCTTTAAGAGCTAGGGTTAGGTTTAATGGTTAGGATTAGGATTAGGGTTAAGGGTTAGCGTAAGGCTTAGGGGTTAGGGTGAAGGGTTAGGGTCAAGGGTTAGGGTTTTTGTTAGGCATAGCGTTGGGGTTAGAAGTAAGGGTTGCTGTCAGTGTTAGCGTTGTAGGTAGGGTTACGGTTAGGGTTAGCGGTTTTGAATTAGGGTTAGGGATTAGGTGTCACAGTGATGACTAGGAGATAGGGTTAGAATTATGGGATAGGGGTTGTTCTCAGGAAATGGGTTATGCATTAACGTTAGGATAAGAGGTTAAAGTTAGGCGCACGGTGAGGTTTACGTGTTAAGGGGAGAAATAGGAACAGGGTTGGGTGTTATGTTCAGGGTTAGGGTTATCTGTTAAAGGTATTGTTTATGCTTAGCGCACGGGCCCTGTCTGCATTAGGCGGGCGGGGGGAGTTTAGGGGCCTGGGATCGTACCCGGGAACCCACTCTATCATACTCTGGGTATGGGCCCGTGGGTTTCATGCAGGACACAGTGGTAGAGCCTCCTTTCACGCATGGCAAGGGAGGATTGCATGCTTTCTAAACTCTAAGAAAGCAAGAAGTCTGAGAATGAGATTTAGGGTTAGGATTCTGGTTAGGGTTAAGGATGAAGTTTAGTGTTAGGGTGAGGGCTTAGGGTTAGGGAATAGGGTTAGGGTTAAAGGTTACTCTTAGGTTTAACGGTTACACTTTGGTTTCGGGTTGAGGTTTACGGTTAGGGATCAGATGAGGGGTTAGGGTTTGGTACAGGGTTAGGGTTAAGTGTTAGGTTTAGGGTTGAAGATTAGGATTAGGGTTAGGATTAAAGGTTAGCGTGAGAGTTAACGCTTAGTGTTAAGGTTAAGAGTTAGGGTTTAGGGTTAAGGTTAGGGTTAGTTTTAGGGTTAGATTTATGTGGTATGGTTTGTGTTAGAGGTTAGGGTTAGGTTTACTGGTCACGGTTAGGGTTACGTTTAGGGGGTAGCATTAGGGTTAGGGTTAGGATTAAGGGATAGGATTAGGGTTAAGTGTTGGGCTTAGGGTTAGGGTTTAGTGTTAGGGTTAGCATTAAGGATTAGGGTTAGGGTCAGGGTTAAATGCTTGGGTGCGGGTAATGGTTAGGGTCAGGGTTAAGGTTCAAGGATAGGGTTAGTGTTAAGGGTTACGGGTAGGTTTATGGTTCAGGGTTAGTGTTAGCATTAGGGCTTAAGGTTAGGATTAGGCGGTAGGTTAGATTTAGGGTTAGACTAGGCGTTAGGGTAAGGGCTAGCGTTACGGTTAAGAGATAGGGTTAGGTTTAATGCTTAGGATTAGGGTTAGGGTTTGGGTTAAAGTAAGTGTTAGGGGTTAGCTTTAAGGATCCAAGGTTAGGGTTATTTTTAGCTGTAGTGTTAGGGTTAGGGATAAGGGATCCCATTAGCATTAAGGGTCTTCCTTCCTGTAGGGTTAAGGGTTAGGCTTAGAGTTAAAGGTTAAGGTTAGGGTCAGTGTTAAGATTTAGGGTGAGGGTTAACGGTTAGGGTAAAGGTTAAGCGTTAGGGTTAGGGATTAGTGATTAGGGTTTTTGGTTAGTGTTAGGGTTAGCGGTTAGGAGTTAGTGTTTTATGAAGGGGTATGGTTAGAATTAGGATTGGGGTTAGAGTTAGGGTGAGGTCTAGGGGTTAGGTTTAGGGGTTAGTTTTAGGGTAAAAGGATAGGATTAGGGTTACGGGTTGGGCTTAGGTTTAGGGTTAAAATTTACTGCTGGGGTTAGGGATAGGGTTCAGGGTTATCTTTAGGGGTTGTGGTTAGCGTTAAACGCTGAACACCTGCAAATAATTTTCAACGTAGTGGTTAATTGAAAAGCTCTGCGGCATACTTCTTGGAACAAGCCAGTTACCTGTTCCCACGCAAGGAGGAGTATATAGAACCATGGTGGATTTCCAGCTGATGAAGTAAAGGATTATTAAAGGAATGGTGTGACCATGGGGATCATCGTTAATTCTCTGAAACAGAATCCGCCCTTTTCACCTGGCAAACACATGCCCACTTCTCCTCTCTGGGGATAATAAAAACTAACCAGCGAACTGACAGAGGGCCTCACCCCCCCATCCACATCGACCACACACACAAAAAAAACCGTATCCTCCAGCTACTAATTATAATGCTAACTTGCAAAATTTCCCTGCATTTTAAAACAATGGAAAAATGATGGTGGGATGATACTTAGAAGAATGGCTTCTTGTCAGTCTCCACTATCAAAAATAGGCAACACCAAGTCAGCTACTCCTCAGCATAGTTATGTCCGTCGCATCCTTCTTGGGTTTCAGGAGGCACAAACAAACGTTATCACAGTTATGGTGAAACGCTGAATACCTGCAAATAACTTTCAACGTAGTGGTTAATTGAAAAGCTCTGCGGCATACTTCTTGGAACAAGCCAGTTACCTGTTCCCACGCAAAGAGGAGTATATAGAACCATGGTGGATTTCCAGCTGATGAAGTAAAGGATTATTAAAGGAACGGGATGACCATGGGGATTATCGTTAATTCTCTGAAACAGAATCCGCCCTTTTCACCTGCCAAACACATGCCCACTTCTCCTCTCTGGGGATAATAAAAACTAACCAGCGAACTGACAGAGGGCCTGAACCTCAAATCAACATTGACCACCCACAAAAAAAAAACCGTACCCTCCAGCTACTAATTATAATGCTAACTTGCAAAATTTCCCTGCATTTTAAAACAATGGAAAAATGGTGTTGGGATGATACTTAGAAGAGTGACTTCTTGTCAGTCTCCACTACCAAAAATAGGCAACACCAAGTCAGCTACTCCTCAGCATAGTTATGTCTGTCGCAGCCTTCTTGGGTTTCAGGAGGCACAAACAAACGTTATCACAATTATGGTGAAACGCTGAACACCAGCAAATAATTTTCAACGTAGTGGTTAATTTAAAAGCTCTGCGTCATACTTCTTGGAACAAGCCAGTTACCTGTTCCCACGAAAAGAGGAGTATATAGAACCATGGTGGATTTCCAGCTGATGAAGTAAAGGATATTAAAGGAACGAGATGACCATGGGGATCATCGTTAATTCTCTGAAACAGAATCCGCCCTTTTCACCTGCCAAACACATGCCCACTTCTCCTTTCTGGGGATAATAAAATCTAACCAGCGAACTGACAGAGGGCCTCACCCCCCCATCCACATACACCACGCACAAAAAAAAACTGTACCCTCCAGCTACTAATTATAATGCTAACTTGCAAAATTTCCCTGCATTTTAAAACAATGGAAAAATGGTGGTGGGATGATACTTAGAAGAATGGCTTCTTGTCTGTCTCCACTAACAAAAATAGGCAACAAGAAGTCAGCTACTCCTCAGCATAGTTATGTCCGTCGCAGGCTTCTTGGGTTTCAGGAGGCACAAACAAACGTTATCACAATTATGGTGAAACGCTGAACACCTGCAAATAATTTTCAACGTAGTGGTTAATTGAAAAGTTCTGCGGCATACTTCTTGGAACAAGCCAGTTACCTGTTCCCACGCAAAGAGGAGTATAGAGAACCATGGTGGATTTCCAGCTGATGAAGTAAAGGATTATTAAAGGAACGGGATGACCATGGGGATCATCGTCAATTCTCTGAAACAGAATCCGCCCTTTTCACCTGCCAAACACATGCCCACTTCTCCTCTCTGGGGATAATAAAAACTAACCAGCGAACTGACAGAGGGCCTGACCCCCCCATCCACATCGACCACAAAAAAAAAAAAAAAAACCGTACCCTCCAGCTACTAATTATAATGCTAACTTGCAAAATTTCCCTGCATTTTAAAACAATGGAAACATGGTGTTGGGATGATACTTAGAAGAATGGCTTCTTGTCTGTCTCCACTAACAAAAATAGGGAACCCCAAGTCAGCTACTCCTCAGCATATTTATGTCCATCGCAGCCTTCTTGGGTTTCAGGAGGCACATACAAACGTTATCAAAATTATGGTGAAACGCTGAAAATCTGCAAATAATTTTCAACGTAGTGGTTAATTTGAAAACTCTCCAGCATACTTCTTGGAACAAGCCAGGTACCTGTGCCCACGCATAGAGGAGTATACAGAAACATGGTGGAATCCCAGCTGATGAAGCAAAGGATTCTTAAAGGAATAAGATGACCATGCGGATCCCGTTTAATTCTCTGAAACAGAATCCGCACTTTTCACCTGCCAAACACATGCCCACTTCTCCTCTCTGGGGATAATAAAAACAAACCAGTGAATTGACAGATGGCCTGACCAACCCATCCACACTGACCCCACCAAAAAAAAAAAAGTACCCTCCAGCTACTAATTATAATGCTAACTTGCAAAATTTTCCTGCATTTTTAAACAATGGAAAAATGATGGTGGGATGATACTTAGAAGAATGGCTTCTTGTCAGTCTCCACTAACAAAAATAGGCAACACGAAGTCAGCTACGCCTCAGCATACTTATGTCCGTGGCAGCCATATTGGGTTTCAGGAGACATATACAAACGTTATAAGAATTATGGTGAAACGCTCAAAACCTGCAAATAATTTTCAACGAACTGCTTAATTGAAAAGCTCTGCGGCATACTTCTTGAAACAAGCCAGTTACCTGTGCCCACACATAGAGGAGTATATAGAACCATGGTGGATTCCCAGCTGATGAAGCAAAAGTTTCCTAAAGGAACGGGATGAGCATGCGGATCCTGTTTCATTCTCTGAAACAGAATCCGAACTTTTCACCTGCCAAACACATGCCCACTTCTCCTCTCTGGGGATAATAAAAACTAACCAGCGAACTGACAGAGGGCCTGACCAACACATCCACACCGACTCCACAGGAAAAAAAAAAAAAAACCACCGTGGCCTCCAGCTACTAATTATAATGCTAACTTGCAAAGTTTCCCTGCATTTTTAAACAATGGAAAAATGATGTTGAGATGATACTTAGAAGAATGGATTCTTGTCAGTCTCCACTAACAAAAATAGGCAAAACCAAGTCAGCTACGCCTCAGCATAGTTATGTTCGTGGCAGCCATCTTGGGTTTCAGGAGGCACAAACAAACGTTATCAGAATTGTGGTGAAACGCTGAACACCTGCAAATAATTTTCAACGTAGTGGTTAATTGAAAAGCTCTGCGGCATACTTCTTGGAACAAGCCAGTTACCTGTTCCCACGCAAAGAGGAGTATATAGACCCATGGTGGATTTCCAGCTGATGAAGTAAAGGATTATTAAAGGAACGGGATGACCATGGGGATCATCGTTAATTCTCTGAAACAGAATCCCCCCTTTTCACCTGCCAAACACATGCCCACTTCTCCTCTCTGGGGATAATAAAAACTAACCAGCGAACTGACAGAGGGCCTGACCCCCCCATCCACATCGACCACACACACAAAAAAACCGTACCCTCCAGCTACTAATTATAATGCTAACTTGCAAAATTTCCCTGCATTTTAAAACAATGGAAAAATGGTGGTGGGATGATACTTAGAAGAATGGCTTCTTGTCAGTCTCTACTAACAAAAATAGGCAACACCAAGTCAGCTACTCCTCAGCATAGTTATGTCCGTCGCAGCCTTCTTGGGTTTCAGGAGGCACAACAAACGTTATCACAAATATGGTGAAACGCTGAACACCTGCAAATAATTTTCAACGTAGTGGTTAATTGAAAAGCTCTGCGGCATACTTCTTGGAACAAGCCAGTTACCTGTTCCCACGCAAAGAGGAGTATATAGAACCATGGTGGATTTTCAGCTGATGAAATAAAGGATTATTAAAGGAACGGGATGACCATGGGGATCATCGTTAATTCTCTGAAACAGAATCCGCCCTTTTCATCTGCCAAACACATGCCCACTTCACCTCTCTGGGGATAATAAAAACTAACCAGCGAACTGACAGAGGGCCTGACCCCCCCATCCACATCGACCACACACACAAAAAAAAAAAACTGTACCCTCCAGCTACTAATTATAATGCCAATTTGCGAAATTTCCTTGCATTTTTAAACAATGGAGAAATGATGGTGGGATGATACTTAGAAGAATGGCTTCTTGTCAGTCTCCACTAACAAAAATAGGCAACGCCAAGTCAGCTACTCCTCAGCATAGTTATGTCCGTCGCAGCCTTCTTGGGTTTCAGGAGGCACATACAAACGTTATCAAAATTATGGTGAAACGCTGAAAACCTGCAAATAATTTTGAACGTACTGGTTAATTTGAAAACTCTCCAGCATACTTCTTGGAACAAGCCAGGTACCTGTGCCCACGCATAGAGGAGTATATAGAAACATGGTGGAATCCCAGCTGATGAAGCAAAGGATTCTTAAAGGAATGAGATGACCATGCGGATCCTGTTTAATTCTCTGAAACAGAATCCGCACTTTTCACCTGCCAAACACATGCCCACTACTCTTCTCTGGGGATAATAAAAACAAACCAGCAATCTGACAGAGGGCCTGAACACCCATCCTGACCGACCCCACAAAAAAAAAGGACCCTCCAGCTACTAATTATAATGCCAACTTGCAAAATTTCCCTGCATTTTTAAACAATGGAGAAATGATGGTGGGATGATACTTAGAAGAATGGCTTCTTGTCAGTCTCCACTGACAAAAATAGGCAACACCAAGTCAGCTACGCCTCGGCATAGTTATGTCCGTAGCAGCCATATTTGGTTTCAGTAGGCACATACACACGTTATCACAATTATGGTGAAACGCTGAAAACCTGCAAAGGATTTTCAACATACTGGTTAATTGAAAAGCTCTGAGGCATACTTCTTGGAACAAGCCAGTTTCCTGTGCCCACGCATAGAGAAGTATATAGAACCATGGTGGATTCCCAGCTCATGAAGCAAAGGATTCTTAAAGGAACGGGATTACCATGCGGATCCTGTTTAATTCTCTGAAACAGATCCGCAGTTTTGAGCTGCCATACTAATACCCACTTCTCCTCTCTGGGGATAATAAAAACAAACCAGCGAACTGACAGAGGGCCTGACCAACACATCCACACCGACCCCACAGGAAAAAAAAAAAAAAACACCGTAGCCTCCAGCTACTAATTATAATGCTAACTTGCAAAATTTTCCTGCATTTTTAAACAATTGAAAAATGATGGTGAGATGATACGTAGAAGAATGGATTCTTGTCAGTCTCCACAACAAAAATAGGCAAAACAAAGTCAGCTACGCCTCAGCATAGTTATGTCCGTCGCAGCCTTCTTGGGTTTCAGGAGGCACAAATAAACGTTATCAAAATTATGGTGAAACGCTGAACACCTGCAAATAATTTTCAACGTAGTGGTTAATTGAAAAGCTCTGCGGCATACTTCTTGGAACAAGCCAGTTACCTCTTCCCACGCAAAGAGGAGTATATAGAACCATGGTGGATTTCCAGCTGATGAAGTAAAGGATTATTAAAGGAACGGGATGACCATGGGGATCATCGTTAATTCTCTGAAACAGAATCCGCCCTTTTCACCTGCCAAACACATGCCCACTTCTCCTCTCTGGTGATAATAAAAACTAACAAGCGAACTGACAGAGGGCCTGACCCCCCCATCCACATCGACCACACACACAAAAAAAACCGTACCCTCCAGCTACTAATTATAATGCTAACTTGCAAAATTTCCCTGCATTTTAAAACAATGGAAAAATGGTGGTGGGATGATACTTAGAAGAATGGCTACTTGTCAGTCTCCACTAACAAAAATAGGCAACACCGAGTCAGCTACTCCTTAGCATAGTTATGTGCGTCGCAGCCTTCTTGGGTTTCAGGAGGCACATACAAACGTTATCAAAATTATGGTGAAACGCTGAAAACCTGCAAATAATTTTCAACGTACTGGTTAATTTGAAAACTCTCCAGCATAATTCTTGGAACAAGCCAGGTACCTGTGCCCACGCATAGAGGAGTATATAGAAACATGGTGGAATCCCAGCTGATGAAGCAAAGGATTCTTAAAGGAATGAGATGACCATGCGGATCCTGTTTAATTCTCTGAAACAGAATCCGCACTTTTCACCTGCCAAACACATGCCCACTTCTCCTCTCTGGGGATAATAAAAACAAACCAGCAATCTGACAGAGGGCCTGAACACCCATCCTGACCGACTCCACAAAAAAAAAAGTACCCTCCAGCTACTAATTGTAATGCCAATTTGCAAAATTTCCCTGCATTTTTAAACAATGGAGAAATGATGGTGGGATGATACTTAGAAGAATGGCTTCTTGTCAGTCTCCACTGACAAAAATAGACAACACCAAGTCAGCTACGCCTCGGCATAGTTATGTCCGTAGCAGCCATATTTGGTTTCAGTAGGCACATACACACGTTATCAGAATTATGGTGAAACGCTGAAAACCTGCAAAGGATTTTCAACATACTGGTTAATTGAAAAGCTCTGAGGCATACTTCTTGGAACAAGCCAGTTTCCTGTGCCCACGCACAGAGAAGTATATAGAACCATGGTGGATTCCCAGCTCATGAAGCAAAGGATTCTTAAAGGAACGGGATTACCATGCGGATCCTGTTTAATTCTCTGAAAGAGATCCGCAGTTTTCACCTGCCATACTTATACCCACTTCTCCTCTCTGGGGATAATAAAAACAAACCAGCGAACTGACAGAGGGCCTGACCAACACATCCACACCGACCACACAGGAAAAAAAAAAAAAAAAACACCGTAGCCTGCAGCTACTAATTATAATGATAACTTGCAAAATTTTCCTGCATTTTTAAACAATGGAAAAATGATGGTGAGATGATACTTAGAAGAATGGATTCTTGTCAGTCTCCACTAACAAAAATAGGCAAAACCAAGTCAGCTACGCCTCAGCATCGTTATGTTCGTGGCAGCCATCTTGGGTTTCAGGAGGCAAAAACAAACGTTATCACAATTATGGTGAAACGCTGAACACCTGCAAATAATTTTCAACTTAGTGGTTAATTGAAAAGCTCTGCGGCATACTTCTTGGAACAAGCCAGGTACCTGTGCCCACGCATAGAGAAGTATATAGAAACATGGTGGAATCCCAGCTGATGAAGCAAAGGATTCTTAAAGGAATGAGATGACCATGCGGATCCTGTTTAATTCTCTGAAACAGAATCCGCACTTTTCACCTGCCAAACACATGCCCACTTTTCCTCTCTGAGGATAATAAAAACAAACCAGTGAATTGACAGATGGCCTGACCAACCCATCCACACTGACCCCACAAAAAAAAAAAAAAGTACCCTCCAGCTACTAACTATAATGCTAACTTGCAAAATTTCCCTGCATTTTTAAACAATGGAAAAATGATGTTGGGATGATACTTAGAAGAATGGCTTCTTGTCAGTCTCCACTAACAAAAATAGGCAACACGAAGTCAGCTACGCCTCAGCATACTTATGTCCTTGGCAGCCATATTGGGTTTCAGGAGACACATACAAACGTTATAAGAATTATGGTGAAACGCTGAAAACCTGCAAATAATTTTCAACGTACTGCTTAATTGAAAAGCTCTCCGGCATACTTCTTGGAACAAGCCAGTTACCTGTGCCCACCCATAGAGGAGTATATAGAACCATAGTGGATTCCCAGCTGATGAAGCAAAAGTTTCTTAAAGGAACGGGATGAGCATGCGGATCCTGTTTCATTCTCTGAAACAGAATCCGAAATTTTCACCTGCCAAACACATGCCCACTTCTCCTCTCTGGGGATAATAAAAACAACCAGCGAACTGACAGAGGGCCTGACCAACACATCCACACCGACCCCACAGGAAAAAAAAAAAAAAAAACACCGTAGCCTCCAGCTACTAATTATAATGCTAACTTGCAAAATTTCCCTGCCTTTTAAAACAATGGAAAAATGGTGGTGGGATGATACTTAGAAGAATGGCTTCTTGTCAGTCTCCACTAACAAAAATAGGCAACACCAAGTCAGCTACTCCTCAGCATAGTTATGTCCGTCGCAGCCTTCTTGGGTTTCAGGAGGCACAAACAAACGTTATCACAATTATGGTGAAACGCTGGACACCTGCAAATAATTTTCAACGTAGTGGTTAATTGAAAAGCTCTGCGGCATACTTCTTGGAACAAGCCAGTTACCTCTTCCCACGCAAAGAGGAGTATATAGAACCATGGTGGATTTCCAGCTGATGACGTAAAGGATTATTAAAGGAACGGGATGACCATGGGATCATCGTTAATTCTCTGAAAGAGAATCCGCCCTTTTCTCCTGCCAAACACATGCCCACTTCTTCTCTCTGGGGATAATAAAAACTAACCAGCGAACTGACAGAGGGCCTGACCCCCCCATCCACATCGACCACACACACACAAAAAAAAAAAAACGTACCCTCCAGCTACTATTATAATGCTAACTTGCAAAATTTCCCTGCATTTTAAAATAATGGAAAAATGGTGGTGGGATGATACTTAGAAGAATGGCTTCTTGTCTGTCTCCACTAACAAAAATAGGCAACACCAAGTCAGCTACTCCTCAGCATAGTTATGTCCGTCGCAGCCTTCTTGGGTTTCAGGAGGCACATACAAACCTTATGAAAATTATGGTGAAACGCTGAATACCTGCAAATAATTTTCAACGTACTGTTTAATTTGAAAACTCTCCAGCATACTTCTTGGAACAAGCCAGGAACCTGTGCCCACGCATAGAGGAGTATATAGAAACATGGTGGAATCCCAGCTGATGAAGCAAAGGATTCTTAAAGGAATGAGATGACCATGCGGATCCTGTTTAATTCTCTGAAACAGAATCCGCACTTTTCACCTGCCAAACACATGCCCACTACTCTTCTCTGGGGATAATAAAAACAAACCAGCAATCTGACAGAGGGCCTGAACACCCATCCTGATCGACCCCACAATAAAAAAAGTACCCTCCAGCTACTAATTATAATGCCAATTTGCAAAATTTCCCTGCATTTTTAAACAATGGAGAAATGATGGTGGGATGATACTTAGAAGAATGGCTTCTTGTCAGTTTCCACTGACGAAAATAGGCAACACCAAGTCAGCTACTCCTCAGCATAGTTATGTCCATCGCAGCCTTCTTGGGTTTCAGGAGGCACATACAAACGTTATCACAATTATGGTCAAACGCTGAACACCTGCAAATAATTTTCAACGTACTGGTTAATTTGAAAACTCTCCAGGATACTTCTTGGAACAAGCCAGGTACCTGTTCCCACGCAAAGAGGAGTATATAGAACCATGGTGCATTTCCAGCTGATGAAGTAAAGGATTATTAAAGGAACGGGATGAGCATGGGGATCATCGTTAATTCTCTGAAACAGAATCCGCCCTTTTCACCTGCCAAACACATGCCCACTTCTCCTCTCTGGGGATAATAAAAACTAACCAGCAAACTGACAGAGGGCATGACCCCCCCATCCACATCGACCACACACACACACAAAAAAAAACCGTACCCTCCAGCTACTATTATAATGCTAACTTGCAAAATTTCCCTGCATTTTAAAATAGTGGAAAAATGGTGGTGGGATGATACTTAGAAGAATGGCTTCTTGTCTGTCTCCACTAACAAAAATAGGCAACACCAAGTCAGCTACTCCTCAGCATAGTTATGTCCGTCGCAGCCTTCTTGGGTTTCAGGAGGCACATACAAACGTTATCAAAATTATGGTGAAACGCTGAATACCTGCAAATAATTTTCAACGTACTGGTTAATTTGAAAACTCTCCAGCATACTTCTTGGAACAAGCCAGGTACCTGTGCCCACGCATAGAAGAGTATATAGAAACATGGTGGAATCCCAGCTGATGAAGCAAAGGATTCTTAAAGGAATGAGATGACCATGCGGATCCTGTTTAATTCTCTGAAAGAGAATCCGCACTTTTCACCTGCCAAACACATGCCCACGTCTCCTCTCTGGGGATAATAAAAACAAACCAGCGATCTGACAGAGGGCCTGAACACGCATCCTCACCGACCCCACAAAAAAAAAAGTACCCTCCAGCTACTAATTATAATGCCAATTTGCAAAATTTCCCTGCATTTTTAAACAATGGAGAAATGATGGTGGGATGATACTTAGAAGAATGGCTTCTTGTCAGTCTCCACTGACAAAAATAGGCAACACCAAGTCAGCTACGCCTCAGCATAGCTATGTCCGTAGCAGCCATATTTGGTTTCTGTAGGCACATACACACGTTATCACAATTATGGTGAAACGCTGAAAACCTGCAAAGGATTTTCAACATACTGGTTAAATGAAAAGCTCTAAGGCATACTTCTTGGAATAAGACAGTTTCCTGTGCCCACGCATAGAGAAGTATATAGAACCATGGTGGATTCCCAGCTCATGAAACAAAGGATTCTTAAAGGAACGGGATTAGCATGCAGATCCTGTTTAATTCTCTGAAACAGATACGCAGTTTTCACCTGCCATACTAGTACCCACTTCTCCTCTCTGGGGATAATAAAAACAAACCAGCGAACTGACAGAGGGCCTGACCAACACATCCACACCAACCCCACAGGAAAAAAAAACAAAAAAACACCGTAGCCTCCAGCTACTAATTATAATGCTAACTTGCAATATTTTCCTGCATTTTTAAACAATGGAAAAATGATGGTGAGATGATACTTAGAAGAATGGATTTTTGTCAGTCTCCACTAACAAAAATAGGCAAAACCAAGTCAGCTACGCCTCAGCATCGTTATGTTCGTGGCAGCCTTCTGGGGTTTCAGGAGGCACAAACAAACGTTATCACAATTATGGTGAAACGCTGAACACCTGCAAATAATTTTCAATGTAGTGGTTAATTGAAAAGCTCTGCGGCATACTTCTTGGAACAAGCCAGTTACCTGTTCCCACGCAAAGAGGAGTATATAGAAATATGGTGGATTTCCAGCTGATGAAGTAAAGGATTATTAAAGGAACGGGATGACCATGGGGATCCTGTTTAATTCTCTGAAACAGAATCCGCACTTTTCACCTGCCAAACACATGCCCACTTCTCCTCTCTGGGGATAATAAAAACTAACCAGCGAACTGACAGAGGGCCTGACCCCCCCATCCACATCGACCAGACAAAAAAAAAAACCGTACCCTCAAGCTACTAATTATAATGCTAACTTGCAAAATTTCCCTGCCTTTTAAAAAAATGGAAAAATGGTGGTGGGATGATACTTAGAAGAATGGCTTCTTGTCTGTCTCCACTAACAAAAACAGGCAAAACCAAGTCAGCTACTCCTCAGCATAGTTATGTCCGTCGCAGCCTTCTTGGGTTTCAGGAGGCACAAACAAACGTTATCACAATTATGGTGAAAAGCTGAACACCTGCAAATAATGTTCAACGTACTGGTTAATTGAAAAGCTCTGCGGCATACTTCTTGGAACAAGCCAGTTACCTGTTCCCACGCAAAGAGGAGTATATAGACCCATGGTGCATTTCCAGCTGATGAAGTAAAGGATTATTAAAGGAACGGGATGACCACGGGGATCATCGTTAATTCTCTGAAACAGAATCCGCCTTTTTCACCTGCCAAACACATGCCCACTTCACCTCTGTGGGGATAATAAAAACTAACCAGCGAACTGACAGAGGACCTGACCCCCCCATCCACATCGACCACACACAAAAAAAAAAAAACCGTACCCTCCAGCTACTAATTATAATGCTAACTTGCAAAATTTCCCTGCATTTTAAAACAATGGAAAAATGGTGGTGGGATGATACTTAGAAGAATGGCTTCTTGTCAGTCTCCACTAACAAAAATAGGCAACACCAAGTCAGCTACTCCTCAGCATAGTTATGTCCGTCGCAGCCTTCTTGGGTTTCAGGAGGCACAAACAAACGTTATCACAATTATGGTGAAACGCTGAACACCTGCAAATAATTTTCAAAGTAGTGGTTAATTGAAAAGCTCTGCGGCATACTTCTTGGAACAAGCCAGTTTCCTGTTCCCACGCAAAGAGGAGTATATAGAACCATGGTGGATTTCCAGCTGATGAAGTAAAGGATTATTAAAGGAACGGGATGACCATGGGGATCATCGTTAATTCTCTGAAACAGAATCCGCCCTTTTCACCTCTGAAACACATGCCCACTTCTCCTCTCTGGGGATAATAAAAACTAACCATCGAACTGACAGAGGGCCTGACCCCCCCATCCCCATCGACCAGACAAAAAAAAAAACGTACCCTCCAGCTTCTAATTATAATGCTAATTTGCAAAATTTCCCTGCATTTTAAAACAATGCAAAAATGGTGGTGGGATGATACTTAGAAGAATGGCTTCTTGTCTGTCTCCACTAACAAAAATAGGCAACACCAAGTCAGCTACTCCTCAGCATAGTTATGTCCGTCGCAGCCTTCTTGGGTTTCAGGAGGCACATACAAACGTTATCACAATTATGGTGAAACGCTGAAAACCTGCAAATAATTTTCAACGTACTGGTTAATTTGAAAACTCTCCAGCATACTTCTTGGAACAAGCCAGGTACCTGTGCCCACGCATAGAGGAGTATATAGAAACATGGTGGAATCCCAGCTGAAGAAGCAAAGGATTCTTAAAGGAATGAGATGACCATGTGGATCCTGTTTAAAACTCTTAAACAGAATCCGCACTTTTCACCTGCCAAACACATGCCCACTTCTCCTCTCTGGGGATAATAAAAACCAAGCAGCGATCTGACAGAGGGCCTGAACACGCATCCTGACCGACCCCACAAAAAAAAAAGTACCCTCCAGCTACTAATTATAATGCCAATTTGCAAAATTTCCCTGCATTTTTAAACAATGGAGAAATGATGGTGGGATGATACTTAGAAGAATGGCTTCTTGTCAGTCTCCACTGACAAAAATAGGCAACACCAAGTCACCTACGCCTCAGCATAATTATGTCCGTAGCAGCCATATTTCGTTTCAGTAGGCACATACACACGTTATCACAATTATGGTGAAACGTTGAAAACCTGCAAAGGATTTTCAACATACTGGTTAATTGAAAAGCTCTGAGGCATACTTCTTTGAACAAGCCAGTTTCCTGTGCCCACGCATAGAGAAGTATATAGAACCATGGTGGAATCCCAGCTCATGAAACAAAGGATTCTTAAAGGAACGGGATTACCATGCGGATCCTGTTTAATTCTCTGAAACAGATCCGCAGTTTTCACCTGCCATACTAATACCCACTTCTCCTCTCTGGGGATAATAAAAACAAACCAGCGAACTGACAGAGGGCCTGACCAACACATCCACACCGACCCCACAGGAAAAAAAAAAAAAAAACACCGTAGCCTCCAGCTACTAATTATAATGCTAACTTGCAAAATTTTCCTGCATTTTTAAACAATGGAAAAATGATGGTGAGATGATACTTAGAAGAATGGCTTCTTGTCAGTCTCCACTAACAAACATAGGCAAAACCAAGTCAGCTACGCCTCAGCATCGTTATGTTCGTGGCAGCCATCTTGGGTTTCAGGAGGCACAAACAAACGTTATCACAATTAAGGTGAAATGCTGAACACCTGCAAATAATTTTCAACGTAGTGGTTAATTGAAAAGCTCTGCGGCATACTTCTTGGAACAAGCCAGTTACGTGTTCCCACGAAAAGAGGAGTATATAGAACCATGGTGGATTTCCAGCTGATGAAGTAAAGGATTATTAAAGGAACGGGATGACCATGGGGATCATCGTTAATTCTCTGAAACAGAATCCGCCCTTTTCACCTGCCAAACACATGCCCACTTCTCCTCTCTGGGGATAATAAAAACTAACCAGCGAACTGACAGAGGGCCTGACCCCCCCATCCACATCGACCACACACACACAAAAAAAAAAAACGTACACTCCAGCTACTAATTATAATGCTAACTTGCAAAATTTCCCTGCATTTTAAAACAATGGAAAATGGTGGTGGGATGATACTTAGAAGAATGGCTTCTTGTCAGTCTCCACTAATAAAAATAGGCAACACCAAGTCAGCTACTCCTCAGCATAGTTATGTCCCTCGCAGCCTTCTTGGGTTTCAGGAGGCACAAACAAACTTTATCAAAATTATGGTGAAACGCTGAACACCTGCAAATAATTTTCAACGTAGTGGTTAAATGAAAAGCTCTGCGGCATCCTTCTTGGAACAAGCCAGTTACCTGTTCCCACGCAAAGAGGAGTATATAGAACTATGGTGGGGTTAGGGTTATGGGTAGGGGTAGGGTTAGCGTTAGGGGTTAGGGTTAGTTTTAGGGTTAGTGTAGGGGTTAGGTGTTAGGGTTAGGGTTAGGGTAGGGGTTAGGGTTAGGGTTAGGGGTTAGGGTTAGGGGTTAGGGTTAGGGTAGGGGTTAGGGGTTGGGGTTAGGGGTTGGGGTTGGGGTTAGGGTTAGGGTTAAGGTTAGGGGTAGGGTTAGGGGTAGGGGTAGGGTTAGGGTTAGGGGTAGGGTAGGGTAGGGTTAGGGTAGGGTTAGGGTTAGGGGTTAGGGGTAGGGTTAGGGGTTAGGGTTAGTGTAGGGTTTAGGTGTTAGGGTTAGGGTTAGGGTAGGGGTTAGGGGTTAGGGTTAGGGGTTAGGGTTAGGGTTAGGTGTTAGGGTTAGGGGTTAGGGTTAGGGGTTAGGGTTAGGGGTTAGGGTCAGGGTCAGGGTCAGGGTTAGAGGTCAGGGTCAGAGTCAGGGTCAGGGGTAGGGCTAGGGTTAGGGTTAGGGTTGGGTTAGGGTTGGGTTTGGGTTGGCGTTAGGGTTAGGGGTTAGGGGTTAGGGTTAGGGTTAGGGGTTAGGGTTAGGGATATGGATAGGGTTAGGGTTAGGGTTAGGGGTTAGGGTTAGGGGTTAGGGTCAGGGTCAAGGTCAGGGTCAGGGTTGGGTTAGGGTTAGGGGGTTAGGGTTAGGGTTAGGGTTAGGGGTTGGGGTTGGGGTTAGGGTTAGGGTTAGGGGTTAGGGTTAGGGTTAGGGGGTAGGGGTAGGGGTAGGGTTAGGGGTAGAGGTAGGGGTAGGCTTAGGGTAGGGGTAGGGGTAGGGGTAGGGTTAGGGGTTAGGGTTAGGGTTGGGTTAGGGTTAGGGTTAGGGTTAGGGGTTGGGGTTGGGGTTGGGGTTAGGGGTTAGGGTTGGGGTTGGGGTTAGGGTTAGGGGTTGGGGTTGGGGTTGGGGTTAGGGCTAGGGGTTGGGGTTGGGGTTAGGGGTTGGGGTTGGGGTTGGGGTTAGGATTAGGGTTGGGGTTAGGGGTTGGGGTTGGGGTTGGGGTTAGGAGTTAGGGTTAGGGTTAGGGTTTAGGGTTAGGGTTAGGGTTATGGTAGGGTTAGAGTTAGGGGTTAGGGTTAGGGTTTGGGGTTGGGGTTACG
>NW_027182830.1:170000-240000 GCF_041146395.1 Eulemur rufifrons | reverse complement strand
TTTAGGGGTTAGTCTTAGAGTAAAAGGATAGGATTATGGTTACGGGTTGGGCTTAGGTTTAGGGTTAAAGTTTACTGCTAGGGTTAGGGATAGGGTTCAGGGTTAGCTTTAGGGGTTCTGGTTAGGGTTAGGTGTTAGGTTAGTGTCAGGGTTAGGTCTAGTCGTGAGGGTAAGGTTTAGGGTTAGCTTTAAGAGCTAGGGTTAGGTTTAATGGTTAGGATTAGGATTACGGTTAAAGGTTAGGGTAATGCTCAGGGGTTAGGGTGAAGGGTGAAGGTTTAGGGCTTTTGTTAGGCGTAGCGTTGGGGTTAGAACTAAGGGTTCCTGTCAGTGTTAGGGTTGTAGGCAGCGTTACGGTTAGGCTTAGCGGTGGAGAATTAGGGTTAGGGATTAGGTGTTACAGTTATGACTAGGAGATAGGGTTAGAATTATGGGATAGGGGATGTTCTCAGGGAATGAGTTATGCATTAACGTTACGTTAAGAGGTTAAAGTTAGGCTCACGGTGAGGTTTACGCGTTAAGGGGAGAAATAGGAACAGGGTTAGGTGCCATGTTCAGGGTTAGGGTTATCTGTTAAATGTATCATTTATGCTTAGCACACGGGCCCTGTCGGCATTAGGCTGGGGGGAGGTTAGGGGGCTGGGATTGTCACCGGGAACCCACTGTATCGGACTCTGGGTATGGGCCCGTGCATTTCATGCAGGACACAGTCGTAGAGCCTCCTTTCACACATGGCACGGGAGGATTGCAGGCTTTATAAACTCTAAGAAAGCAAGAAGTCTGAGAATTAGATTTAGGGTTAGGATTATGGTTAGGGTTCAGGATGAAGTGTAGTGTTATGGTGAGAGGATAGGGTTACAGATTAGGGTTACGGTTTAAGGTTACTGTTAGGTTTAACGGTTACAGTTCGTTTTGGGGTTGAGGTTTGCGGATAGGGTTAAGATGAGGGGTCAGGGTTTGGTACAGGGTTAGGGTTGTGTTAGGTTTAGGGTTGAAGATTAGGATTAGGGTTAGGATTAAAGGTTAGCATGAGAGTTAACGGTTAAGATTAAGGTTAAGGGTTAGGGTTAGGGTTTAGGTTTAGGGTTAAGGGTTAGGGTTAGTTTTAGGGTTAGAGTTATGTGTTAGGGTTTGTGTTAGAGGTTAGGGTTAGGTTTACTGTTCGTGGTTAGAGTTACATTTAGGGGTTAGCATTAGGGTTAGGGATTAGGTTTAGGGTAAGTGTTTAGAGTTAGTGTTGGGCTTTAGGCTCGGGGCTTAGGTTCAGGGTCAGAGGTTAGGGTTGGTGGTAGGGCTTAGATTTAGCGGTCAGTTTAAGGGCACAGGACCTGGTTAATCTACGGTGAGAGGGGTGTGGTCGGAGTCACCACAAAAGCACAACATCATTCCCTGGGCCTTGGGACAAAACCTACATGCAGGACTCAGGCAGAGCCTCATCTCACACATGGCATGGCTGTATTGTAGGCTTGCTTCACTCTGGGAATGGAAGTAGTGTGAGAATTAGGGTTAGGTTTGGGGTTAGGGGTTTCGAGTTAGGGGTTAGGTTTCGAGTCAGGGTCAGGTGCTAGGGATTAGTGGTTAGGTTTAGAGTTAGTGTTAGGGGTTAGGTGTTAAGTCTGGGTTGGAGGCCAGGGTTAGGTTTAGGGTTGGGGTTAGCGTTAGGGTTAGGGGTTAGGGTTAAGGGATAGGGTTAGGGTTAAGGGTTAGGCTTAGGGTTAGGGTTCAGGGTTAGGGTTAAGGTTTAGGGTTAGAGTCAGGGTTAAGTGTTAGGGTGAGGCTTAACAGTTAGGGTTAGGTTAGGGGGTTAGGAATAGGGTTAGGGTTAAGGGTTAGGTTTATGGTTCAGGTTTAAGGTTAGGATTAGGGGTTAGGGTTAGTGTTAACTGTAGGTCAGTGTTGGGGTTAGATCTCTAGGCAT
The DNA here is from genome assembly GCF_041146395.1 of Eulemur rufifrons. Lineage (NCBI taxonomy): Eukaryota > Metazoa > Chordata > Mammalia > Primates > Lemuridae > Eulemur > Eulemur rufifrons. The sequence continues at coordinate 238,082 of NW_027182830.1, read as the reverse complement.
TAGCGTATAGGTTAGGGTTAGGGTTAAGTAGGGTTATGTTTAATGGTTAGGATTGGGATTAGCGTTAAGGGTTAGGGTTAAGCTTTAGGGGTTATGACTAAGGATCAATGGTTAGGGTTATTTTTAGGCGTAGGGTTAGGGTAAGGGTTTTAGGGTTAGTGTTAGTGTTGTTGGTAGGGTTAAGGTTAGGGTTGGCGTTTCAGAATTAGGGATTAGGTGTTATGGTTATGGCTAGGAGTTAGGGTTAGAATTACGGTATAGGGCTTGTTCTCAGGGTGTCATGCATTATCGTTAAGATAAGGGGTTAAGTTAGGGTTAGGGTGAGGTTTACGTGTTAAGGTGAGCAGTAGGATCAGGGTTAGGTGTTATGTTCTGGGTTAGGGTTATGGGTGTGGGGTAGGGTTTATGCTTAGGGCACGGGCCCTGTATGCACTAGGAGGCGAAGTTAGGGGTCTGTGATGGTCGCTGGGAGCCCACTCTATCGTACGCAGTGTATGGGCCTCTGGGTTTCATGCAGGACACTGTGGCAGAGCGGGCTTTCATGCATGGCTTAGTAGGATTGTAGGCTTTCAAAACTCTGAGAAAGCAAGTCTGAGAATTAGATTTAGGGTTAGGATTACGGTACGGTTTAGGGATGAAGATTAGTGATAGGGTGAGGGTTTAGGGTTAGGGGTTAGGGTTAGGGTTAGGGTTGTTGGCAGGGTGAAGGTTAGGGTTGGCATTTTAGAATTAGGGATGAGGTGTTACGGTTATGGCTAGGGGTTAGGATTAGAATTATGGGATAGGGCTTCTTCTCAGGGTGTTATGCATTAAGGTTAAGATAAGGGGATAAGTTAGGGTTACGGGGAGGTTTATGTTTTAAGGTGAGCAATAGGATCAGGGTCAGGTGCTATGTTCAGGGTGAGGGTTATCTGTTAGGGGTAGTGTTTATACTTAGCGTACAGGCCCTGTCTGCACTGGGCGGGGGGCTGGGGTTAGGGGGATGGGATTGTCCCCGGGAACCCACTCTATCATACGCTAGGTATGGGCTCCTGGTTTCATGCAAGAGACAGCTGCAGAGCCCCCTTTTACTCATGGCATGGGAGGATTTTAGGCTTTCTAAACTCTAAGAAAGCAAGAAGTCCGAGAATTAGATTTAGGGGTAGGATTATGATAATGTTTAGGGTTAGGGTTAGTGTTAAGGTGGGGTCTTAGGGTTAGGGGTTAGGGTTAGAGGTTAGTGTTAGGTGTAACAGTTACAGTTAGGTTTATGGTTAAGTTTCAGGGTTAGGGTTAAGGTTTGGGTTTAGCGTTTGGCACAGGGTTAGGCTTCAGTGTTAGCTTTATGGTTAAAGATTAGGATTAGGGCTAGTGTGAGGGTTAATGGTAAGAGTCAAGATTAAGGGTTAGGGTTGGGGTTAGGGTTAGGTTTAGGGTTAGGGCTTAGGGTTAGGCTTAGGGTTAAGGGATAGTATTAGGGTTAAGTGTTGGGCTTATGGTTAGGGTTAAAGTTTAGTGTTAGGGTTAATGTTTAGTGTTATGGTCCAGTTTAAGTGTTAGGGTGAGGGTTAACAGTTAGGATTAGGCTTAGGGGTTAGGGATAAAGTGAAGGTTCAGTGTTAGGGTTAGGTTTAGGGTTCAGGGTTAGGGTTAGCTTTAGGGGTTCTGGTTAGGGTTAGGTGTTAGGTTAGTGTCAGGGTTAGGTCTAGTCGTGAGGGTAAGGTTTAGGGTTAGCTTTAAGAGCTAGGGTTAGGTTTAATGGTTAGGATTAGGATTACGGTTAAAGGTTAGGGTAATGCTTAGGGGTTAGGGTGAAGGGTGAAGGGTTAGGGCTTTTGTTAGGCGTAGCGTTGGGGTTAGAACTAAGGGTTCCTGTCAGTGTTAGGGTTGTAGGCAGCGTTACGGTTAGGCTTAGCGGTGGAGAATTAGGGTTAGGGATTAGGTGTTACAGTTATGACTAGGAGATAGGGTTAGAATTATGGGATAGGGGATGTTCTCAGGGAATGGGTTATGCATTAACGTTACGTTAAGAGGTTAAAGTTAGGCTCACGGTGAGGTTTACGTGTTAAGGGGAGAAATAGGAACAGGGTTAGGTGCCATGTTCAGGGTTAGGGTTATCTGTTAAAGGTATCATTTATGCTTAGCGCACGGGCCCTGTCGGCATTAGGCTGGGGGGAGGTTAGGGGGCTGGGATTGTCACCGGGAACCCACTGTATCGGACTCTGGGTATGGGCCCGTGGATTTCATGCAGGACACAGTCGTAGAGCCTCCTTTCACACATGGCACGGGAGGATTGCAGGCTTTCTAAACTCTAAGAAAGCAAGAAGTCTGAGAATTAGATTTAGGGTTAGGATTATGGTTAGGGTTCAGAATGAAGTGTAGTGTTATGGTGAGAGGATAGGGTTACAGATTAGGGTTACGGTTTAAGGTTACTGTTAGGTTTAACGGTTACAGTTCGTTTTGGGGTTGAGGTTTGCGGATAGGGTTAAGATGAGGGGTCAGGGTTTGGTACAGGGTTAGGGTTGTGTTAGGTTTAGGGTTGAAGATTAGGATTAGGGTTAGGATTAAAGGTTAGCATGAGAGTTAACGGTTAAGATTAAGGTTAAGGGTTAGGGTTAGGGTTTAGGTTTAGGGTTAAGGGTTAGGGTTAGTTTTAGGGTTAGAGTTATGTGTTAGGGTTTGTGTTAGAGGTTAGGGTTAGGTTTACTGTTCGTGGTTAGAGTTACGTTTAGGGTTTAGCATTAGGGATAGGGATTAGGTTTAGGGTAAGTGTTTAGAGTTAGTGTTGGGCTTTAGGCTCGGGGCTTAGGTTCAGGGTCAGAGGTTAGGGTTGGTGGTAGGGCTTAGATTTAGCGGTCAGTTTAAGGGCACAGGACCTGGTTAATCTACGGTGAGAGGGGTGTGGTCGGAGTCACCACAAAAGCACAACATCATTCCCTGGGCCTTGGGACAAAACCTACATGCAGGACTCAGGCAGAGCCTCATCTCACACATGGCATGGCTGTATTGTAGGCTTGCTTCACTCTGGGAATGGAAGTAGTGTGAGAATTAGGGTTAGGTTTGGGGTTAGGGGTTTCGAGTTAGGGGTTAGGTTTCGAGTCAGGGTCAGGTGCTAGGGATTAGTGGTTAGGTTTAGAGTTAGTGTTAGGGGTTAGGTGTTAAGTCTGGGTTGGAGGCCAGGGTTAGGTTTAGGGTTGGGGTTAGCGTTAGGGTTAGGGGTTAGGGTTAAGGGATAGGGTTAGGGTTAAGGGTTAGGCTTAGGGTTAGGGTTCAGGGTTAGGGTTAAGGTTTAGGGTTAGAGTCAGGGTTAAGTGTTAGGGTGAGGCTTAACAGTTAGGGTTAGGCTTAGGGGGTTAGGAATAGGGTTAGGGTTAAGGGTTAGGTTTATGGTTCAGGTTTAAGGTTAGGATTAGGGGTTAGGGTTAGTGTTAACTGTAGGTCAGTGTTGGGGTTAGATCTCTAGGCATTAGCGTATAGGTTAGGGTTAGGGTTAAGTAGGGTTATGTTTAATGGTTAGGATTGGGATTAGCGTTAAGGGTTAGGGTTAAGCTTTAGGGGTTATGACTAAGGATCAATGGTTAGGGTTATTTTTAGGCGTAGGGTTAGGGTAAGTGTTTTAGGGTTAGTGTTAGTGTCGTCGGTAGGGTTAAGGTTAGGGTTGGCGTTTCAGAATTAGGGATTAGGTGTTATGGTTATGGCTAGGAGTTAGGGTTAGAATTACGGTATAGGGCTTGTTCTCAGGGTGTCATGCATTATCGTTAAGATAAGGGGTTAAGTTAGGGTTAGGGTGAGGTTTACGTGTTAAGGTGAGCAGTAGGATCAGGGTTAGGTGTTATGTTCTGGGTTAGGGTTATGGGTGTGGGGTAGGGTTTATGCTTAGGGCACAGGCCCTGTATGCACTAGGAGGCGAAGTTAGGGGTCTGTGATGGTCGCTGGGAGCCCACTCTATCGTACGCAGTGTATGGGCCTCTGGGTTTCATGCAGGACACTGTGGCAGAGCGGGCTTTCATGCATGGCTTAGTAGGATTGTAGGCTTTCAAAACTCTGAGAAAGCAAGTCTGAGAATTAGATTTAGGGTTAGGGTTACGGTACGGTTTAGGGATGAAGATTAGTGATAGGGTGAGGGCTTAGGGTTAGGGGTTAGGGTTAGGGTTAGGGTTGTTGGCAGGGTGAAGGTTAGGGTTGGCATTTTAGAATTAGGGATGAGGTGTTACGGTTATGGCTAGGGGTTAGGATTAGAATTATGGGATAGGGCTTCTTCTCAGGGTGTTATGCATTAAGGTTAAGATAAGGGGATAAGTTAGGGTTACGGGGAGGTTTATGTTTTAAGGTGAGCAATAGGATCAGGGTCAGGTGCTATGTTCAGGGTGAGGGTTATCTGTTAGGGGTAGTGTTTATACTTAGCGTACAGGCCCTGTGTGCACTGGGCGGGGGGCTGGGGTTAGGGGGATGGGATTGTCCCCGGGAACCCACTCTATCATACGCTAGGTATGGGCTCCTGGTTTCATGCAAGAGACAGCTGCAGAGCCCCCTTTTACTCATGGCATGGGAGGATTTTAGGCTTTCTAAACTCTAAGAAAGCAAGAAGTCCGAGAATTAGATTTAGGGGTAGGATTATGATAATGTTTAGGGTTAGGGTTAGGGTTAATGTTAAGGTGGGGTCTTAGGGTTAGGGGTTAGGGTTAGAGGTTAGTGTTAGGTGTAACAGTTACAGTTAGGTTTATGGTTAAGTTTCAGGGTTAGGGTTAAGGTTTGGGTTTAGCGTTTGGCACAGGGTTAGGCTTCAGTGTTAGCTTTATGGTTAAAGATTAGGATTAGGGTTAGTGTGAGGGTTAATGGTAAGGGTCAAGATTAAGGGTTAGGGTTGGGGTTAGGGTTAGGTTTAGGGTTAGGGCTTAGGGTTAGGGGATAGGATTAGGGTTAAGTGTTGGGCTTATGGTTAGGGTTAAAGTTTAGTGTTAGGGTTAATGTTTAGTGTTATGGTCCAGTTTAAGTGTTAGGGTGAGGGTTAACAGTTAGGATTAGGCTTAGGGGTTAGGGATATAGTGAAGGTTCAGTGTTAGGGTTAGGTTTAGGGTTCAGGGTTAGGGTTAGCTTTAGGGGTTATGGTTAGGGTTAGGTGTTAGGTTAGTGTCAGGGTTAGGTCTGGTCGTGAGGGTAAGGTTTAGGGTTAGCTTTAAAAGCTAGGGTTAGGTTTAATGGTTAGGATTAGGATTACGGTTAAAGGTTAGGGTAATGCTCAGGGGTTAGGGTGAAGGGTGAAGGTTTAGGGCTTTTGTTAGGCATAGCGTTGGGGTTAGAACTAAGGGTTCCTGTCAGTGTTAGGGTTGTAGGCAGCGTTACGGTTAGGCTTAGCGGTGGAGAATTAGGGTTAGGGATTAGGTGTTACAGTTATGACTAGGAGATAGGGTTAGAATTATGGGATAGGGGATGTTCTCAGGGAATGGGTTATGCATTAACGTTACGTTAAGAGGTTAAAGTTAGGCTCACGGTGAGGTTTACGTGTTAAGGGGAGAAATAGGAACAGGGTTAGGTGCCATGTTCAGGGTTAGGGTTATCTGTTAAAGGTATCATTTATGCTTAGTGCACGGGCCCTGTCAGCATTAAGCTGGGGGGAGGTTAGGGGGCTGGGATTGTCACCGGGAACCCACTGTATCTGACTCTGGGTATGGGTCCGTGGGTTTCATGCAGGACACAGTGGTAGAGCCTCCTTTCACACATGTCACGGGAGGATTGCAGGCTTTCTAAACTCTAAGAAAGCAAGAAGTCTGAGAATTAGATTTAGGGTTAGGATTATGGTTAGGGTTCAGAATGAAGTGTAGTGTTATGGTGAGGGGATAGGGTTACAGATTAGGGTTACGGTTTAAGGTTACTGTTAGGTTTAACGGTTACAGTTCGTTTTGGGGTTGAGGTTTGCGGATAGGGTTAAGATGAGGGGTTAGGTTTTGGTACAGGGTTAGGGTTGTGTTAGGTTTAGGTTTGAAGATTAGGATTAGAGTTAGGATTAAAGGTTAGCATGAGAGTTAACGGTTAAGATTAAGGTTAAGGGTTAGGGTTAGGGTTTAGGTTTAGGGTTAAGGGTTAGGGTTAGTTTTAGGGTTAGAGTTATGTGTTAGGGTTTGTGTTAGAGGTTAGGGTTAGGTTTACTGTTAATGGTTAGGGTTACGTTTAGGGGTTAGCATTAGGGTTAGGGATTAGGTTTAGGGTAAGTGTTTGGAGTTAGTGTTGGGCTTTAGGCTCGGGGCTTAGGTTCAGGGTCAGAGGTTAGGGTTGGTGGTAGGGCTTAGATTTAGCGGTCAGTTTAAGGGCACAGGACCTGGTTAATCTACGGTGAGAGGGGTGTGGTCGAAGTCACCACGAAAGCACAACATCATTCCCTGGGCCCTGGGACAAGACCTACATGCAGGACTCAGGCGGAGCCTCATCTCACACATGGCATGGCTGTATTGTAGGCTTGCTTCACTCGGGAATGGAAGTAGTGTGAGAATTAAGGTTAGGGTTGGGGTTAGGGGTTTCGAGTTAGGGGTTAGGTTTCGAGTCAGGGTTAGGTGCTAGTGGTTAGGGGTAGAGTTAGTGTTACGGGTTCGGTGTTAATTCTGGGTTAGGGGGCCAGGGGTATGTTTAGGGTTGGGGTTAGTGTTATCGTTAGCGGTTAGGGTTAATGGATAGGGTTAGGGTTAAGTGTAGGCTTAGGGTTAGGGTTCAGGGTTAGGGTTAAGGTTTAGGGTTAGGGTCAGGGTTAAGGGTTAGGGTTAGGGTTAGGGTGTTATGGTTATGGATTAGGTTTATTGTTCAGGTTTAAGGTTAGCATTATGGGTTTGTGTTACTTCTAACTGTAGGTCAGTGTTGGGGTTAGAACTCTAGGCATTAAGGTAAAGGTTAGAGTTAGGGTTAAGAGTTGGGGTTATGTTTAATGGTTAGGATTGGGATTAGGGTTAAGGGTTAGGGTTAAGGTTAGGGGTTATGACTAAGGATCAACGGTTACGGTTATTTTTAGGCGTAGGGTTAGGGTAAGGGGTTAGGGTTAGTGTTAGTGTTGTTGGTAGGGTTAAGGTTAGGGTTGGTGTTTCAGAATTAGAGATTAGGTGTTATGCTTATGGCTAGGAGTTAGGGTTAGAATTACAGTATAGGGCTTGTTCTCAGGGTGTCATGCATTAACGTTACAATATGGGGTTAAAATTATGGTTACGGTGAGGTTTACGTGTTAAGGTGAGCAGTAGGATCAGGGTTAGGTGTTATGTTCTGGGTTAGGGTTATGGGTGAGGGGTAGTGTTTATGCTTAGGGCATGGGCCCTGTATGCCCTAGGAATCGATGTTAGGGGTCGGTTGTGGTCGCTGGGAACCCACTCTATCGTACGCTGTGTATGGTCCTCTGGGTTTCTTGCAGGACACTGTGGCAGAGCCGGCTTTCATGCATGGCTTAGTAGGATTGTAGGCTTTCAAAACTCTGAGAAAGCAAGAAGTCTGAGAATTAGATTTCCAGTTAGGATTACGGTACGGTTTAGGGATGAAGATTAGTGATAGTGTGAGGGCTTAGGGTTAGAGGTTAGGGTTAGGGTTAGGGTTGTTTGTAGGGTGAAGTTTAGGGTTGGCATTTTAGAATTAGGGATGAGGTCTTATGGTTATGGCTGGGGATTAGGATTAGAATTATGGGATGGGGCTTCTTCTCAGGGTGTTATGCATTAAGGTTAAGATAAGGGGATAAGTTAGGGTTACGGGGAGGTTTATGTTTTAAGGTGAGCAATAAAATCAGGGTCAGGTGTTATATTCAGGGTGAGGGTTATCTGTTAGGGGTAGTGTTTATACTTAGCGTACAGGCCCTGTCTGCACTGGGCGGGGGGCTGGGGTTAGGGGGATGGGATTGTCCCCGGGAACCCACTCTATCGTACGCTGGATATGGGCTCCTGGGTTTCATGCAGGACACAGTGGTAGAGCCCCCTTTTACTCATGGCATGGGAGGATTTTAGGCTTTCTAAACTCTGAGAAAGCAAGAAGTCTGACAATTAGATTTAGGGGTAGGATTATGGTAATGTTTAGCGAGGAAGATTAGTGTTAGGGTGGGCTCTTAGGGTTAGGGGTTAGGGTTAAAGGTTTGTGTTATTTTTAACAGTTACAGTTACGTTTATGGTTAAGTTTCAGGGTTAGGGTTAAGGTTTGGTTTTATCGTTTGGCACAGCGTTAGGCTTCAGTGTTAGCTTTATGGTTAAAGATTAGGATTAGGGTTAGGGTTAAGGGTTAGTGTGAGGGTTAATGGTAAGGTTCAAGATTAAGGGTTAGGGTTGGGCTTAGGGTTAGGAATAAGGCTTCGTGTAACATTTAGGTTTAGAGTTAAGTGTTATGGTTATGGCTAGAGGTTAGGGTTAGGTTTAGGGTTCATGGTTAGGGTTACATTTAGGGGTTCGGGTTACGGGTTAAGTTTAGGGCGAGTGTTTAGTGTTACTGTTGGGCGTTAGGATAAGGGCCGAGGTTTAGGGTTAGGATTTAGGTTTAGTGTTAGGGCTTAGATTTAGTGGTTAGTTTAAGGGCACATGCTCTGTTTAATCTATGGTGGGAAGGGTGCAGACTGGGTCGCCTCAACACCACACCATCGTAATTGGGCCTTGGGCCCAGACCTACATGCAGGACTCAGGCAGAGCCTCTTCTCACTCGTGGCATGGCTCTATTCTAGGCTTGGTCAACTCTGAGAACGAAGGAAGTGTGAGAATTAGGGTTATGGTTAGGGTTATGTGTTTGGGGTTAGAGGTTTGGGTTTGAGTGAAGTTTAGTGGTTAGGAATTAGAAGTTAGGATTAGTATGTCAGGGGTTAGGTGTTAGGTTTTTGTAAGGGGCTAGCGTTAGATTTAGGTTTAGGGTTAATGTTCAGGTGGGTTAGGGGTCAGCGTTAGGGTTAGGCTTACAAGATAGGATTAAGGTAAAGGGTGAAGGCTTAAGATTAGCAGTAAGGGTTAAGGTTAGGGTTAAGGGTTAGGGTTTCGGTCCAAGTTAAGGGTGAGAGTGAGGGTTAACAGTTGCGATTAGGGTAATGGTTTAGGGATAGTAATAGGTTTAAGGGATAGGGTTAGGGTTAGGTTTAGGGTTCGGGGTTAGGGTTAGCATTAGCGGTTAGGGTTAGGGTTAGGGGTTAGGGTTACAGTTAGGGTTAGGTCTAGGCATTATGGTAATGGTTCGTGTTAGGGTTAAGAATTAGGGTTAGGTTTAATTGTTAGGATTATGATCAGGGTAATGGTTAGGGTTAGGGTTAGCGGTTAGAGTTAGGGTTAGTGTTAGGGTTGTTTGTAGGGTGAAGGTAATGTTTAGCAGTTTAGAATTAAGGTTAGGGATTAGGTGTTACGGTTATGCTAGGAGTTAGGCTTAGAATTAAGGGATAGGGTTTGTTCTTAGGGTAAGTGTTATGCAATAACATTAGGATAGGGGTTAAAGTTAGGGTTACAGTGAGGTTTACGTGTTAAGGTGAACAATAACATCAGGGTTAGGTGTTATGTTCAGGGTTAGGGTTATGGGTGAGGTGCAGGGTTTTTGCTTAGGGCATGGGCCCTGTCAGCACTAGCAGGGGGAGTTAGGGGGCTGTGATTGTCCCCGGGAACCCACTCTATTGTACACAGAGTATGGGCTCCTGGGTTTCATGCAGGACACTGTGGCAGAGCCAGCTTTCACGCATGGCTTTGGAGAATTGTAGGCTTTTAAAACTCTGAGATAGCAAGAAGTCTGAGAATTAGATTTAGGGTTAGGATTATGGTTAGGGTTAGGGATGAAGATTAGTCAGGGAGAGGGCTTAGGGTTAGGGCTTAAGCTTCGAGTGAGGATTAGGGGTTAGGGAGTAGGTGTTGGGTTTAGTGCTAGGGTTAGGGCTTAGGGGTTAGGGTTGGGTTAGGGGCTAGGGTTAGATTTAGAGTGGGGTTAGGGTTAGCGTTATGGGTTAGGGTTAGGGTTAAGGGATAGGATAAGGGTTAAGCGTTAAGGCTTAGGGTTAGCGTTAAGTGTTAGGTTTAGTTTTAAGGGTTAGGGTTACAGTTCGAGTTAAGGGTTAGTGTGGGGTTAACGGTTAGGGCTAGGGTTATGGGTTAAGGATAGAGTTAGGTTTAAGGCTTAGGATTAGGGTTCAGTGTTAGGGTTAGCATTAGGGATTAGGGTTAGGGTTAGGGGTTACGTTTACTCTTAGGGTTAGGTCTAGGCATTAGGGTACGTGTTAGTGTTAGGCTTAAGAGTTAGGGTTAGGTTTAATTGTTAGGATTAGGATCAGGGTTAAGGGTTAGGGTTAAGTGTCAAGTGTTACGGTTATTTTTAGGTGTACGGTTAGGGTTAGCGGTTAGGGTTAGGGTTAGTTTGTAGGGATAAGGTAATGTTTAGCAGTTTTGAATTAGCCTTAGGGATTAGGTGTTACAATTGTGGCTAGGAGTTAGGGTTAGAATTAAGGGATAGGGGTTGTTCTTAGGGTAAGTCTTATGCATTAACGTTAGGATAACAGGTTCAAGTTAGAGTTATGGTGAGGTTGATGTGTTAAGGTGAGCAATAGTATCAGGGTGAGCTGTGATGTTCAGGGTTAGGGTTATGGGTGAGGGGTAGTGTTTATGCTTATATCACGAGCCCTCTCTGCTCTAGGAGGGGGCTTAGAGGGCTGGGATAGATGCCGGAAGCCACTCTATCATACACTGGGTATGGGCCCCTTGGTTTCATGCCGGACACCGTGGCCAAGCCTCCTTCTACACATGGCATGGGAGGATTGTAGGCTTTGTAAACTCTGAGAAAGCAAGAAGTCTGAGAATTAAATTTAGGGCTAGGATTAGGGTTAGGGTTAGCAATATAGGTTACTGTTATGGTGAGGGCTTAGGGTTAGGGGTTTCAGTTAGGGTCAGGGTTAAAGGTTAGTGTTAGGTTTAACAGTTACAGTTAGGTTTAGGGTTAAGCTTTAAGGTTTAAGCTTAGGGTTAAGATTAGGGGTTAGGTTTTGGTACAGGGTAAGGGTTAAGTGCTAGGTTTAGGCTTAAAGATTAGGATTAGGGTTAGGGTTAAGGTTTAGTGTGAGGGTTAACGGTTAGGGTTAAGGTTAAGTGTTAGGTTTATGGGTTAGGGTTAGGGTTAAGTGTTCATGTTAGGTTTAGGGTTAGAGTTAAGTGTTATGGTTAGGGTTAGGGGTTTGGGTTAGGTTTAGGGTTCATGGTTAAGGTTACATTTAGGGGTTAGGTTTAGGGTAAGCGTTTAGTGTTAGTGTTGGGCATTAGGGTCAGGGCTTAGGTAGGGTTAGGGGTTAGGGTCAGTGTTTGGGCTTTGATTTGGCGGTTAGTTTAAGGGTACAGGACCTGTGTAATCTATGGTGAGAAGGGTGCAGAATGTTTCCATGCGACACCACACCATCGGATCCTGGGCCTTTGGCCCAGACCTACTTGCAGGACTCATGCGGAAACTCTACTCACGCATTGCATGGTTGTATTTTAGGCTTGGTTAACTCTGAGAATGGAAGTAGTGTGAGAAATAGGGTTATGGTTAGGGTTAAGGGTTTGGTGTTAGGGGTTAGGGTTCAAGTGAAGTTTAGTGGTTAGGGACTAGGATTTAGGGTTAGTGTTAGGGTTAGGGGTTAGTTTTGCGTTAGGGGCTAGGGTTAGATTTATGGTTGGGGTTAGTGTTAGGGTTAGGATTAGGCATCAGGGTTAGTGTTAGGGTTAAAGGATAGGATTGGCGTTAAGTGTTTAGGCTTAGGGTTTGTGTTAAGTGTTAGGGTTGGGGTTTAGGCTTAGGGTTACGGTTTGAGTTAAGCTCTAGGGTGAGGGTTAAAGATTAGGCTTAGGATTATTGGTTAGGGATAGAGTTATGTTTAAGGGTTAGGGATAGGGTTAGGTTTAGGGTTCAGTGTTAGGGTTAGCATTAGGGGTTAGGGTTAGGGTTAGGGGTTAGGCGTAGTGATGTATTAAGGGCTATGGTTAGAATTAGGATTGGGGTTAGTGTTAGGTTTAGGGTTAGGGGTTAGGTTTAGGGTTAAGGGATAGGATTATGGTTAAGGGTTGGGCGTAGCTTTAGGGTTAAGATTTAGTGTTAGGGTCCGGTTTAAGGGTTAGGGTGAGGGTTAACGGTTAGGGTTAGGGTTGGGGTTAGGGGTTAGGGATATAGTTAGTATTAAGTGTTAGAGTTAGGTTTAGGGTTCAGGGTTAGGGTTAGCTTTAGGGGTTATGATTAGGGTTAGGTGTTAGTTTAGTGTTAGTGTTAGGTCTAGGCGTCAGGGTAAGGTTTAGGGTTAGGGTTAAGAGCTAAGGTTGGGTTTAGTGGTTAGGATTAGGGTTAGGGTTAGGAGTTAGGGTAAAGGGTCAAGGGTTAGCATTATTTTTAGCCATAGCTTTGGCGTTAGGAGTAAGGGTTAGGTTCAGTGTTAGGGTAACAGTAGGTTACCGTAACAGTAACTACGTAGGGTAACAGTTAGTGTTAGTGGTTTAGAATTAGGGTTAGGGATTACTTGTCACAGTTATGACTAGGAGATAGGGTTAGAATTATGGGATAGGGGTTAATCTCAGGGTAAGTGTTATGCATTAACGTTAGGATAAGAGGTTAAAGTTCAGGTTACGGTGAGGTTTACATTCTAAGGTGAGCAATAGAATCAGGGTTAAATGTTATTTTCAGGGTTAGAGTTTTGGGTGAGGTGTAGAGTTTATGCTTAGGGCACGGGCCTTGTCTGCATTAGGCGGGGGGGGGGGTTAGGGGGCTGGGATTGTCACCAGGAACCCACTCTATCGTACTCTGGTTATGGGCCCCAGCGGTTCATTCAGGACACAGTGGAAGAGCCTCCTTTCACGCATGGCATGGGAGGATTGTAGGCTTTCTAAACTCTAAGAAAGCAAGAAGACTGAGAATTAGATTTAGGGTTAGGGTTAGGGTTCGGGTTAAGGATCAAGGTTAGTATTAGGGTGAAGGCTTAGAGTTAGGGGTTATGGGTAGCGTTACAGGTTACTCTTAGTTTTAACCGTTACAGTTAGGTTCAGGGTTAAGGTTTATGGTTAGGTTTAAGGTTAGGGTTTAGGGTTTGGTACAGGATTAGGGTTAAATATTAGGTTTAGGGTTAAAGATTACGATTAAGGTTAGGTTTAAAGGTTAGTGTGAGGGTTAACAGTCAGGGTTAAAGTTAAGAGTTAGGGTTAGGGTTAGTGTTAGGATTAAGGGTTCATGTTAGGTTTAGGGTTAGAGTTAAGTGCTATGGTTAGCGCTCGAGGTTAGGGTTAGCATTAGGGTTAGGGATTAGCTTTAGGGTAAGAGTTTAGAGTTAGTGTTGGGCTTTAGGCTCAGGGCTTAGGTTTAGGGTCAGAGGTTAGGGTTGATGTTAGGGCTTAGATTTAGTGGTTAGTTTAAGGGCACAGGACCTGTTTATTCTACAGTGAGAGGGGTTAGGGTTAGGGTTAGGGTTGTCGTAGGGGTTAAGGTTAGATTTAACCTTGGGGTTAGTGTTAGGGTTAGGATTAGGGGGTTAGTGTTAGGATTAGGGGTTAAAAACACCTACAGCCAGCCCTAACCCGATTTCTGACACTTCTTCCATTCTCAGAGTTAACCAAGCCTACAATACAGCCATGTCATGCATGAGAAGAGGCTCCACCTGAGTCCTGTATGTAGGTCTTGGCCCAAGGCCCAGCGTACGGTGGTGTTGTGTCGCAGCGACCCTGTGCACCACTCTCACCATAGATTAAACAGGTCCTGTGCCCTTAAACTAACCGCTAAATCTCAGCCCTAACACTAATCCTAACCCCTAACCCTAAAAGTTATCCTTAACCCTACTGTTAACACTCAAACTAACCCTTAACTCTAACCCTTGTCATGATCTTTAACCCTAACCCTAACACTTAACCCTAACCCTGTACCAAACCATAACCCCTAAGCTTAACCCTAACCCTAAACCTAAACCCTAAGTCTAACTGTAACTGTTAAACCTAACAGTAACTTTTAACCCTAAAACTAACCGTATCCCCTTACCCGAAGCCCTCACCCTAAGATTAAACTTCATCCCTAACCATAACGATAATCCTAACCTTAAATCTAATTCTCAGACTTCTTACTTTCTTAGAGATTTGAAAGCTTACAATCCTCCTTTACCATGCGTGAAATCAGGCTCTGCCAGAGTGTCCTACAAGAAACCCATGGGCCCATACCCTGCATACGATAGAGTGGGTTTCTGGTGACAATCGCATCCCCCTCAATCCCACTCCTAGGGCAGACAGGGCCCATACCCTAAGCAAAACCCTACCCCTCACTCATAATTCTAACCCTGATCCTATTGCTCACCTTAACACATAAACCTCACCGTAAACCTAACTTTAACCACTTATCCTAACATTAATGCATAACACTTATGCTAAGAACAACCCCTATCACTTAATTCTAACCCTAACTCCTAGCCATAACAGTAACCCCTAATCCCTAACCCTAATTCTAACCACTAAACATTACCTTAACCCTACAAACAACCCTAATACTAACCCTAACCTTAAACGCTAACCCTAACCTTATCCCTAAACATAACCTTAAAAGTTTACCCTAAACCCTAACCCTATCCCCTAACCCTAAGCCTAACCCTTAATTCTGATCCTAATCCTAACAATTAAACCTAACCCTAACCCTTAACCCTAACACTAACCCTTACCTTAATGCCGAGACCTAATCTTAGCAGTAAAGCTACCTCTAACCCTAACCCTAGACCTTAAACCTAACACTATCCCTAACTTATAACCCTAACCCTAACTGTTAACCCTCACCCTAACCCTTAACTCGGACCATAACCCTAACCCTTAACCCTAACCCTATCCCTTAATGCTAACCCTAAGCCTTAACACTTAACCCTAATCCTATCCCTTAACCCTAACCCTAACCCCTAACCCTAACCCTAACCCTAACCCCAACCCTAAATCTATCTCTAGTCCCTAACCCAACCCTAACCGTTAACCCCTAATGCTAACATTAACCCTAACCCCTAATCCCTAACACCTAACCCTCACGCGAACACTAACCCCTAACCCCAAACACCTAACCCTAATCATAACCATAATTCTCACACTTCCTCCATTCTCAGAGTTAGCCAAGCCTACAATAAAACCATGCCATGCATGAGAAGAGGCTCTGCCTGAGACCTGCATGTAGGTCTGGGCCCAAGGCCTAGGGTACGATGGTGTGGTGTGGCGATGACCCATTCTTCACACTTCTCACCATAGATTACACAGGTCCTGTGCCCTTAAAATAACCTCTAAATCTAAGCCCTAACGCTAACTCTAACACTAACCCTTAACCCTAAACTTAAGCCCTGACCCTAACGCCCAACACTAACATTAAACCCTTACCCTAATCCTTACCCATAACCCTAATGCCTAAACGTAACCCTAACGATGAACCCTAAACCTAACCCTAACCCCAAACCCTAACCATAACACTTAACTCTAACCCTAAACCTAACACGAACACTTAAACCTAAACTTAACCACTAACCCTAACACTTAACCTTAACCCTAACCGTTAACTCTCACACTAACCCTTAAACCTAACCCTAATCGTAATCTTTAACCCTAAACCTAACAGTTAACCCTTACCCTGTACCAAAACCTAACCCCTAACCTTAACCTTAACCCTAACACTTGACCCTAAAGCTAACTGTAACCATTAAACCTAACACTAATCTTTAACCCTGACCGTAACTCTAACCCCTAACCCTAAGCCCTCACCCTAATGCTAAACTTTATCCTTAACACTAACCATAATCCTATCCCTAAATTTAATTCTCAGACTTCTTGCTTTCTCAGAGTTTAGAAAGCCTACAATCCTCCCATGCCATGCGTGAAAAGAGGCTCTGCCACTGTGTCCTGCATGAAACCCAGGGACCCATACCCAGTGTACGATAGAGAAAGTTCTCGGCCACAATCCTAGACCCCTAATCCTCCCGCCTAGTGCAGACAGGGCCCGTGCCCTAAGCATAAAAAGTACGCCTAACATATAACCCTAACCTTGAACGTAACACCTAACCCTGATCCTACTGCTCACCTTATCATGTAGACCACACTGTAACCCTAACTTTAACCGCATCTCCTAAAGTTAATGCATAACACTTACACTGAGAACAACGCCTATCCCATAATTCTAACCCTAAATCTTAGCCATAACTATAAAACCTAATCCCTAACCCTAATTCTAAACTGCTAACCCTAACCTTAACACTACCAACAACCCTAACACTAACCCTAACCCTAACCCTCACCCCTAATCCTACCCTATGCCTAAAAGTAACCCTAACTCCTAACCCTTATCCCTAACCAAAAGCCCTGTCCCTAACCATAAGACTTAAGTCTCACCCTTATACCCTAACCCTAATACGAATCCTTAAGCCTAACCCCCAATCCTAACAATTAACCTTAACCCTAACTGTTAACGCTCACCCTAACCCTTAAATCAGACCAAAACCCTAACACTTAACCCTAACCCTAATCCCTAATGCTAACCCTAAGCCTTAACCCTTTACCCTAATCCTATCCCTTAAGCCTAACCCTAACCCTAATTCCTAACCCTAACCATAATCCCTAACCCTAACCCTAACACTAACCCTAACTCTGAATCTAACCCTAGCCCCTAAACCAACACTAACCCCTAACCCCTAACCCTAACACTAACACTAACTCCTAATTTCTAACCCCTGAACCACACTCGAACCCTAACCCCTAACCCCAAACAATTAACCATAACCATAACCCTAATTCTCACACTTCCTCCATTTTCAGAGTTCACCAAGCCTACAATAGAGCCATGCCATGAGTGAGAAGAGGCTCCGCCTGAGTCCTGCATGTAGGTCTGGGCCCAAGGCCCAGGTACGATGGTGTGGTGTCAAGGGGACCAATTCTGCACCCTTCTCACCATAGATTAAACAGGTCCTGTGCCCTTAAACTAACCGCTAAATCTAAGCCCTAACACTAAACCTAAACGCTAACCCTAAACCTAAGCCCTTATCCTAATGCCCAACACTAACACCAAACACTCACCCTAAACCTAACCCGTAACCCTAACCCCTAAACGTAACCCTAACCATGCACCCTATATCTAACCCTAACCCCTAACCCTAACCATAACACTTAACTCTAACCCTAAACTAACATAAACCCTTAACACTAAACCTAATCCCTAACCCTCATGCTTAACCCTAACCGTTAATCCTCACACTTACCTTTAAACCTAACCCTAATTGTAATCTTTAACTCTAAACTTAACACTTAAACCTTAACCTGTACCAAAACCTATCCCCTAAACTGAACCCTAACACTAAACCTTAACGCTAAACCTAACTGTAACTGTTAAACCTAACACTAACCTTTAACTCTGACCCTAAACCTAACCCCTAACCCTAAGGCATCACCTTAACACTAAACTTCATCCCTAATTCTAACCATAATCCTAACCCTAAATCTAATTCTCAGACTTTTTCTTTCTCAGAGTTTAGAAAGCCTATAATCCTCCCACGCCATGTGTGAAAGGAGGCCCTGCCACTGTGTCCAGGGGCCAATACCCAGCATACGATAGAGTGATTTCCCGGCGAATATGCTAGCCCCCTAACCTCTCCGCCTAGTGCAGACAAGGCACGTGCCCTAAGCATAAACACAACCCCTAACCAATAACCCTAACCATAACTGTTAACTCTCACCCTAACATTTAACCCTGACACTAACCCTAACCCGTAAACCTATCCCTAAACCTTTACCCAAAGCCTAAGCCTTAACTCTAACACTATCATTTAACCCTAGCCCTAACCCCTAAATGTTACACTAACCATGAACCCTAAGCCTAACCGTAACCCCTAACACTAACCATAACACTTAACTGTAACCCTAAACCTAACAAGACCCCTTAACCCTAACACTAACCCCTAACCCTAGCCCTTAAACTTAACCCTAAACTTTTACCCTCACACTAACCTTTAACACTAACCATAATGCTAATCTTTAACCCTAAACCTAACACTTAACTCTTACCCTGTACGAAACCCTAACCCCTGACCTTAACCCTGACAATAAACCTTAACCCTAAACCTAACTTTAACCGTTAAAACTAACACTAACCTTAACCCTAACTCTAACCCTAACCCTTAACCCTAAGCCCTCACCCTAACACTAATCGTCATCCCTAATCCTAACCATAATCCTATCCCTAAATCTTAATCTCAGACGTCTTCCTCTCTCAGAGTTTAAAAAGCCCTCACCCTAAAATTTAACCCTAAACCTAACTGTAACTGTTTAAACTAACACTAATCTTTAACCATAACCCTAACCCTTAACCTGAACCCTAAGCCAAACTCTTAACCCTAATCCTATCCCTTAACCCTAACTCTAATCCCTAACTCGAACGCTAACACTAACCCCAACCCTAAACCTAACCCTAGCCCCTAACCCAACCCTCACCCCAACCCCTAACCCTAACACTAACCCTAACCCCTAATGCCTAACCCCTAACCCTCATTTGAACACTCTCTCCTAAACCCAAATCCCTAACCCTAACCATAACCCTAATTCTCACACTTCTTCCATTCTAAGAGTTAACCAAGCCTACAATACAACCATGCCATGCATGAGAACAGGCTCCCCCTGATTCCTGCATGTAGGTCTGAGCCCAAGGCCCAGGGTACAATGCTGTGGTGTCTCAGCGACCAATTCCACACCCTTCTCACCATAGATTAAACAGGTCCTCTGACCTTAAACTAATCGCTAAATCTAAGTCCTAACACTAACCCCTACCCTAAACAGAAACCCTGACCCAAACTCCCTTCACTAACACTATACCCTTACACCAAACCTAACCCCTAAACCTAACCCCTAAACATAACCTTAACCATGAACCCTAAACCTGAACCTAAACCCTAACACTTAAGTGTAACCCTAAACCTAACACGAACCCCTAATCCTAACCCTAAACCCTAACCCTAACCCTTCACCTTAACCCTAACCGTTAACCCTCAGCTAACCCTTAAACCTAACACTAATCCTAATCTTTACCCCTAAACCGAACACTTAACCCTAACCCTGTACCAAACCCTAATCCCTAACACTAAGCCCTCTCCCTAACACTAAACTTCATCCCTAACCCTAACCGTAATCCTAACCCTAAATCTAATTCTCAGACTTCTTGCTTTCTCAGAGTTTAGAAAGCCTACAATCCTCCCATGCCATGCATGAAAGGAGGCTCTGCCACTGTGCCCTGCATGAAACCCAGAGGCCCATACCCAGCATACGATAGAGTGGGTTCCTGGTGACAATCCCAGCCTCCGAGCCCCCCCACCTAGTGAAGACAGGGCCTGTGCCCTAAGCATAAACACTGCCCCTAACCCATAACCATAACCCTGATCATAACATCTGACCCTGATCCTATTGCTCACCTTAACATGTAAAACTCACCATAACCCTAATCCTAACCCCTTATCCTAACGTTAATGAATAATACTTACCCTGAGGACAACACCTATCCCATAATTCTAACCCTAACTCTTATTCATAACTGTAAAACCTAATACCTAATTGTAAGCTGCTAACCCTAAATTTAACCCTACCAACAGCCCTAACACTAACCCTAACCCTAACCCTTGATCCTTAAGCCTAAACCCTAACCCTAACCCTAACCCTAAGTATAAACTCTACCCCTCACCCATAACCCTAACCCTGAACATAAAACCTAACCCTAACCCTAACCCTAACCCTAACACTAACTTTAACCGCTTACCCTAACTTTAAGCATAAAACTGACCCTGAGACCAACCCCTATGCCATAATTCTAACCCTAACTCCTTACCATAACCATAACACCTAATCCCTAACCCTAATTCTAAACTGCTAAACCTAACCTTAAGCCTACAAAAAACCTTAACGGTAACACTAACCCTAACACCTAATCCTAACCCTGTGCCTGAAAATAAACCTAACCCTTAACCTTTAACCCTAATGCTAACCCATAACCCTAACCATAACACTTTACTCTAACCCTAAATCTAACATGAACGCTTAACACTAGCCCTAAACCCTAACCCTAACCCTTAAACACAAACCTAACCGTTAACACTCACACTAACCGTCAACCCTAATCCGAATTCTAATCTTTAACCCTAAACCTAACACTTAACCCTAACCCTGTACCAAACCCTAACCCCTAACCATAACCCTCACCCTAAAACGTAACCCTAAACCTAACTGTAACCGTTAAACCTAACTCTAACATTTAACCTTAACTCTACCCATAATCCCTAGCCCTAATCCCTCACCCTAGCACTAACCTCATTCCTAACCCTAACTATAATCCTAACCCTAAATCTAATTATCAGACTTCTTGCTTTCTCAGCGTTAGAAAGCCTACAATCCTCCCATGCCATGAATAAAAGGAGGCTCTACCACTGTGTCCTGCCGGAAACCCCAGTGCCCATACTCAGCATACACTAGAGTGGGTTCCCGACGACAATCGCAACCCCAAACCCCTCCCCCCCTGCCTAGTGCAGACAGGGCCCGAGTCGTAAGCATAAACCCTACCCCTCACCCCTAACCATAACCCTGAACATAACACCTGACCCTGATCCCATTGCTCACCTTAAAATGTAAATCTCACCATAACCCTAAATTTAACCCCTTATCATAACGTTAATGCATAACACTTACACTGAGAACAACTCCTATCTCTGAATTCTAACCCTAACTCCAAGCCATAACCATAACACCTAATCCCTAATGCGAATTCTAAACTGCTAACCCTAACCTTAAACCTACCATCAAACCAAACATTACCCTAGCCCCTAACTTTAAAACTATGCCTAAAAATAACCCTAACACTTCACCCTTAATCCTAACCCCTAACTCTAACCCTAACCCTATCCCTAAGACGCTAACCATAACCCTAACTGTTAACCCTCACCCTAACACGTAACCCTGAACTTAACCCTAAACCTTAACACTAACCCTTAACCCTAACCCTAAGCCAAACCCTTAACCATAATCCTATCCTTTCACCCTAAACGCTAACCCTAATATTAACCCCAACCCTAAACCTAACCCTAGCACCCTAACCCAAACCCAACAACTAACCCCTATCCCTAACACTAACCCTAACTCCTAATCCCTAGGACCTAACCCTGACTCGAACCATAATCCCAAACTCCAAACCCCTAACCCAAACCCTAACCCTGATTCTCACACTACTTCCATTCTCAGAGTGAAGCAAGCCTACAATACAGCTATACTATGCGTGAGATGAGGCTCCACCTGAGTCCTGCATGTAGGTCCTTTCCCAAGGATCAGGGAACGATTTTGTGCTTTCGTGGAGACTCCGACAGCACCCTTCTCACCGTAGATAAAACAGGTCCTGTACCCTTAAACTAAAAGCTAAATCTCAGCCCTAACACTAACACTAACCCCTAACCGTAAACATAAGCTCCGACCGTAACGCTGAACACGAACTCTAAAACCTTACCCTAAACCTAAGCCCTAACCCTAACACTAACCCCTAAACATAACACTAACCATGAACCCTAAACCTAACCCTAACCATAACACTTAACGCTAACCCTAAAGCCTACACGAAGACTTATTCCTAACACTAACAAAAACCCTAGCCCTTAGTCTTGATCCTTATCATTAACCCTCACACTAGCCCTTAACCCTAACCCTAATCCTAATCTTTAACCCTAAAGCTAAAACTTAAGCCTAACACTGTACCAAACGCTAAACCTTAACCTTAACCCTAACCCTAAAACATAACCATAAACCTGACTGTAACGGTTAAACCTAACACTAACCTTTAACCCTAACCACTGACCTTAAGAACGCACCCTAACACTAACCTTCATCCCTAAACATTACCACAAACCTACCCCTAAATCTAATTCTCAGACTTCTTGCTTTCTCAGAGTTTAGAAAGCCTACAATTCTCCCACGTCATGAGTAAAAGGAGGCTCTGCCACTGTGTCCTGCAAGAAACCCGGGGGCCCATAACTAGTGCATGATAGAGCGGGTTCCCAGTGGCAATCCTAGTCCCTAACCCCCCCCTCCTGGTGAAGACAGGGCCCGTGCGCTAAGCAAAAACACTATCCCTAACAGATAACCCTAACTCCAAACATAAAACCTAACCCTGATCCTGTTGCTCACCTTAAAACATAAACCTAACCATAACACTAATTTATCCCCTTATGTTAACGTTAATGCATAGCACCCAAAGAAGAAGCCCTATCCCATAATTCTAAACCTAACCCCTAGCCATAACCATAACACCTCATCCATATTCTAAAGTGCCAACCCTAAACTTCAACCTACCATCAACCCTAACCCTAACCCTAACCCTTAACCCTAAGCCCTCACCCTAACACTAATCTTCATCCCTAAACCGTGCCGTAATCCTAACCCGAAATCTAATTCTCAGACTTCTTGCTTTCTCAGAGTTTTGAAAGCCTACAATCCTACTAAGCCATGCATGAAAGCCCGCTCTGCGACAGTGTCCTGCAGGAAACCAGAGGCCCATACACTGCATACGATAGAGTAGGTTACCAGCGACCATCACAGACCCCTATCTTTGCCTCCTAGTGCATACAGGGCCCGTGCCCAGAGCATAAACCCTACCCGTCACCCGTAAGACTAACCCAGAACATAACACCTAACCCTGATCATACTGCTCACCTTAAGAGGTAAAGCTCACCATAACCCTAACTTTAACACCTTATCTTAACGTTAATGCATGACACCCTGAGAAAAAGCACTATACTGTAATTCTAACGCTAACTCCTAGCCATAACCATAACACCTGATCCCTAATTCTGAAACGCCAACCCTAACCTTAACCCTACCAACAACACTAACACTAACCCTAACACCTTACCCTAACCCTACGCATAAAAATAACCCTAACCGTTGATCCTTAGTCATAACCCCTAACCTTAACCCTAACACTTAACCCTAATCCCAAGACTAACCATTAAACATAACCCTAACACTTAACCTTAAACCTAACCTTTACCTTAATGCCTAGAGATCTAACCCTAACACTGACTTACAGTTAACACTAACCCTAACCCCCTAATGTTAACCTTAAACCTGAACCATAAACCTAACCCTTAAACCTAATCCTATCCCTAACCCCCTAACCCTATCCCTAACTGTTAACCCTCACCCTAACCCTTAACCCTGACCCTAACCCTAAACCTGAACCCTTACCCTAAGCCTAACCCTTAACCCTAACCCTATCCCTTAACCCTAACGCCTAACCCTAACGCTAACTCCAAACCTAAACCTTACCCTGGCCCCCTAAACCAGAGTTAACACCTAACCCGTAACACTAACTCTAACCCTAACCACTAATCCCTAGCACCTAACCCTGACTCCAAGCCTAACCCCTAACTCGAAACCCCTAACCCCAACCCTAACCCTAATTCTCACACTACTTCCATTCCCGAGTGAAGCAAGCCTACAATACAGCCATGCCATGTGTGAGATGAGGCTCCGCCTGAGTCCTGCATGTAGATCTTGTCCCAGGGCCCAGGGAATGATGTTGTGCTTTCGTGATGACTCCGACCGCACCCCTCTCACCGTAGATTAACCAGGTCCTGTGCCCTTAAACTGACCGATAAATCTAAGCCCTACCACCAACGCTAACCCCTGACCCTGAACCTAAGCCCCGAGCCTAAAGCCCAACACTAACTCTAAACCCTTACCCTAAACCTAATCCTTAACCCTAATGCTAACCCCTAAACGTAACCCTAACCGTGACCAGTAAACCTAACCCTAACCTCTAACACAAACCCTAACACATAACTCGAACCCTAAAGCTAAACCTAACCCTTAACCCTAAACCTAAACCCTAACCCTAACTCTTAACCTTAACCCTAACCGTTAACTCTCACGCTAACCTTTAATCCTAACCCTAATCCTAATCTTCAACCATAAACCTAACACTTAAACCTAACCCTGTACCTAACCCTAACCCTATACCAAACCCTAACCACTCATCTTAACCCTAACCGTAAACCTCAACCCTAAACCGAACTGTAACCGTTAAACCTAAGAGTAACCTTTAACCCTAACCCTAATCCCTAACCCTAAGCCCTCACCCTAACACTAAACTTCATCCTTAACCCTAACCAGAATCCTAACCCTAAATCTAATTCTCAGACTTCTTGCTTTCTTAGAGTTTAGAAAGCCTGCAATCCTCCCATGCCATGCGTGAAAGGAGGCTCTACCACTGTGTCCTGCATCAAACCTACGGGCCCATACCCAGAGTACGATACAGTGGGATCCTGGTGACAATCCCAGTCCCCTAACCTCCCCCCACCCCCGCCTAAGGCAGACAGGGCCCGTGCGCTAAGCATAAACAATACCTGTAACAGATATCCCTCACCGTGAACATAACACCTAACCCTGTTCCTATTTCTCCCCTTAACACGTAAACCTCACCGTGAGCCTAACTTTAACCTCTTATCCTAACGTTAGTACATAACCCATTTCCTGAGAACAACCCCTATCCCATAATTCTAACCCTATCTCCTAGTCGTCACTGTAACACCTAATCCCTAACCCTAATTCTAAACCGCTAACTCTAACCGTAACCCTGCCTACAACCCTAACACTGACAGTAACCCTTACTTCTAACCCCAACGCTATGCCTAACAAAAACCCTTAACCCTTCACCCTAACCCCTGAGCATTACCCTAACCTTTAACCGTAATCCTAATCCTAACCATTAAACCTAACCCTAGCTCTTAAAGCTAACCCTAAACCTTACCCTCACGACTAGACCTAACCCTGACACTAACCTAACACCTAACCCTAACCATAACCCCTACAGCTAACCTTAACCCTGAACCCTAAACCTAACCCTAACACTGAACCCTCACTATATCCCCAACCTCTAAGCCTAATCCTAACTGTTAACCCTCACCCTAACACTTAAACTGGACCATAACACTAAACAATAACCCTAACACTAAACTTTAACCCTAAACCTGAGCCCAACCCTTAACGCTAATCCTATCCTTTTACCCTAAACCTAACTCCTAAACCTAACCCTAAGACTAACCCCAATCCTAATTCTAACCATACCCCTTCATAAAACACTAACTCCTAACCCTAACACTTACCAAAAACCCTAATCGCTAATCCCTAACACTAACGCTTAACCTTTACCGTAACCGTTAACCCTCACCCTAACCCTTAACGCTGACCCTAACCTTAACCTTTAATCTAAGCCTGACCTTAACCCTAACAGTAAGGAAAACCCTCACGCCAACCTTATCCCTTATCCCTAACCCTAACACTACAGCTAAAAATAACACTAACCTTTGATCCTTAAACCCAACCCCTAACACTTACTTTAACCCCAAACCCTAACCCTAATCCTAAGCATTAAACCTAACCCTATCTCTTAACCCTTACTCTAACGCCTAGATCTAACCCTAAAATCTAACCTACCACCTAATCCTAACCTTAAGCCCTATTGCTAACTCTAACCCTGAACCCTAAACCTACCCGTAAACCCTTAACACTAACCCTATCCATAAACCTTAACCCTGACCCTAACCATTACCCGCACCCAAGCATTTAACCCTGACCCTAACCCTAATCCTTAACGATAAACTTAACACTAAACCCCAACCCTAAGCCCAACACTTAACCCTAATCCTAACCCTTGACCCCTAACCCTAAACCTAAGCCTAACCCCAACCTGAACCCTTAATCTTGACCCTTACCCTTAACCCTCACACTAACCCTACTCCTAATCTTTAACCATGAAGCTAAAACTGAAGCCTACCCCTGTGCCAAACGCTAAAACCAAACCTTAACCCGAACCCTGAGACTTAACCGTAAACATAACTGTAACTGTTAAACTTAACACTAACCTTTAACCCCAACCCCTAACCCAAGACCCCACCCTGACACTAATCTTCATCCCTAAACATTACCAGAATCCTACCCCTAAATCTAATTCTCAGAGTTCTTGCTTTCTCAGAGTTTAGAAAGCCTACAATCCTCCCATGCCATGAGTAAAAGGGGGCTCTGCCACTGTGTCCTGCATGAAACCCAGGAGCCCATACCCAGCGTACGATAGAGTGTGTTCCCGGGGACAATCCCATCCCCCTAACCCCCGCCCCCCGCCCAGTGCAGACAGGGCCCGTACGCTAAGTATAAACACTACCCCTAACAGATAACCCTCACCCTGAACATAACACCTAACCCTGATCCTATTGCTCACCTTAAAACATAAACCTCCCCGTAACCCTAACTTAGCCCCTTAACTTAACGTGAATGCATAACACCTTGAGAAGAAGCCCTATCCCGTAATTCTAATCCTAAACCATAGTCATAACCATAACACCTCATCCCTAATTCTAAAACGTCAAACCTAACCTTCACCCTACCAGCAACCCTAACCCTAACCCTAACCCCTAACCCTAAGCCCTCACCCTAACCACTAATCTTCATCCCTAAACCGTGCCGTAATCCTAACCCGAAATCTAATTCTCAGACTTCTTGCTTTCTCAGAGTTTTGAAAGCCTACAATCCTACTAAGCCATGCATGAAAGCCGGCTCTGCCACAGTGTCCTGCATGAAACCCAGAGGCCCATACACTGCGTGCGATAGAGTGGGTTCCCAGCGACCATCACAGACCCCTAACTTCGCCTCCTAGTGCATACAGGGCCCGTGCCCTAAGGATAAACCCTACCCCTCACCCATAACCCTAACCCAGAACATAACACCTAACCCTGATCCTACTGCTCACCTTAACAGGTAAAGCTCACCGTAACCCTAACTTTAACCCCTTATCTTAACGTTAATGCATGACACCCTGAGAACAAGACCTGTACCGTAAATCTAACGCTAACTCCTAGCCATAACCATAACACCTAATCCCTAATTCTGAAACGCCAACCCTAACCTTAACCCTACCAACAACACTAACACTAACCCTAACCCCTTACGCTAACCCTACGCATAAAAATAACCCTAACCTTTGATCCTGAGTCATTACCCATAATCTTAACCCTAACCCTCAACCCTAATCCCAATCCTTAACCATTAAACTTAACCCTAACACTCTTAACCCTAACCCTGACCTTTACCCTAATGCCTAGAGATCTAACCGCAACACTGACCTACAGTTACACTAACCCTACCCTCTAATGCTAACCTTAAACCTGAACCATAAACCTAAACCTTAACCCTAACCCTATCCCTAACCCCCTTACCCTAACTCTAACTGTTAACCCTCACCCTAACCCTCAACCTTGACCCTAACCTTAAACCTTAATCCTAACCATGCGTTTCATGAGCCTCTGCCTTTGTCCTGCGTGACAGTTGAAGCCCAACACCCAGGGTAAGATGAAGTGGGGACGCAGCCTTGCTCCACACCCACAGTGCCCCGTACATTAGACGGGGCCCGTGCCCTAACACACACCGTTAAACGTAAGCCCTAACCCTATCACTAAACCAAACCCTTCGTAAGCCCTGAATCTAACTCCTAACAGTAACCCTAATCCCTGACCCTTACTCTTGCCTCTCACCCTAAACCTAAACCCAACCACTAAACATAATCCTAATCTCTAACCCTAACAGTAATCCTAACCCTAATTCTAACCTAAAACCCTAACCCCTAAATCTAATCCTAGTCCCTAACACCTAACCTTACCCTAAACCGAATTCCAATTCTCAGAGTTCTTCAATTCAAAAACTTAAAAAAGCCTAGAATCCACCAATGCCGTGTCTGAGATGAGCGTCCGCCCCTATGTCCTGCATGACAGGCAGGCGCCAATGCCCAGGGTACTATGGAGTGGAGTCCTGGGGTCTGTAGGCTTGCTAAACTCCAGTTTGGAAGAATTGCTATAGTCATATATAGGGATGCTTACATTTACTTATAGAAAGCAACTATTGATGTGTGATTTGTAGGCTTGCCTTACTCTAGTTTGGATGAAGAAGCTGAATCATATATAGGAATATTAGCCTTGAGTTAGAGGAAGCATCTATGGGGGGTGCTTTTTTGGCTTGTTAAACTCTGGTTTGGAAGAAGTTCGAGAGTCTTATATAGGAACGATATCATTCATTCAGAGAAAGCAATTATAGGGAGTTGGTTTGTAGGCTTGCTAAGCTCTAGTTTGGAGGAAGGCGAGAGTCATATATAGGAACGCTTACGTTCACATAAAGCGTCTACGGGGGGACGGATTCTAGGCTTCCTAAACTCTAGCTTGGAAAAAGAGGACAGTTATGTATAGGAACTCTCGGCGGGGGATTTGTAGCATTGCTAAAATCTTAGATTGGAAAAGTTGCGAGAGTCATACATAGGAATGTTAACATTCACTCAATGAAAGCAACTATAAGGGGTGCTTTCCAGGCTGGCTACACTCTAATTTGGAAAAAGTGCGACAGTCATATATAGGAAGGCTTATATTCACTCAGACAAAGCAATTATGTGTAGGTGTATAGTAGGCATGCTAACTCTAGTTTGGAAAATTTTGAGAGCCATGTATAGGAAAACTTACAGTAACTTAGAGAAAGCAACGAACAGGGGTGGAGTGTAGGCTTTCTAAACTCTAGTTTGGAGGAAGTGCCATAGTCATATATAGGAACGCTTAAATTCGTTCAGAGAAAACAGCTGTCGGGGATTGGTTTGTAGACTTATTCAACTCTAGTTTGGAAGAAGTGCGAGAGACATATATAGGAATGTTTACATTGACTCAAAGAAAGCAACTATGGGGGAGTGTTATTTTGGCATGCCAGATGTTAGTTAAGAAGAGGTACAAGACTCATATATAGGAACGCTTACATTCACACAGCGAGAGCAACTACGGAGTAGTGTCAGGTAGACATATTAAAGTCTAGCTTGGGAGAAGTTCCAGAGTCCTATATAGGAAAGGTAACAGCCACTTTGAAAAAGCAAGTTTTGGCGGGTGGTTTGTAGGCCTGCAAAACCCTGTTTTGGTTGAAGTGTGAGAGTCATATATGAGAACGCTTACATTCACTCAGAGAAAGCAATGATGGGGTTGTTTGTAGGCTTACTAAACTGCAGTTTGGAAGAAGCACGAGAATCACATATAGGAGCACATACATTTTGACGCACTGAAAGTAACTATGGGGTGGTGTTTTATAGGCATGCTAAACTCTAGTTTGGACGAAGTTTGAGAATCACATATAAGAAAGCTTAGAGTCACTTAGAGAAAGCAAATCTCTGGGTGTGGAATGTAGGCCTGCTAAACTCTATTTTGGTTTAAGAGTGAGAGTCATATATGGGAAGGCTTACATTCCCTCAGAGAAAGCAACGACGGCGTGGTGGTTTGTAGGCATACTAAACTCTAGTTTGGAAGAAGTAGGAGAATGATATATGGGAACGCTTACATTCGCGTAGAGAAAGCAATTATGGGGTGGCGTTTTTGTAGCCATGCTAATCTCTAGTTTGGAAGAAGTTAAGGAGTAATATATAGGAAAGGGTACAGTCATAGAAACCAACTCTCGGGGGATGTTTTGTACACCTGCAAAACTCCAGTTTGGAAGTGGGAGAGAGTCATATTGGGGACCGCGTGCATTCACTCAGAGAAATCAACGATGGGATTGTGATTTGTAGGCATAGTCAACTCTAGTTTGGAAGAAGTACGAGAATCGTATATAGGAACGCTTACCTTCACGCAGAGAAAGCAACTATGGAGTGATGTTTGTATGCCTACTAAAATATAGTTTGGAGGAAGTTCGAGAGCCATATCTGGGAAGCTTACAGTCACTTAGAGAAAGCAACCCTCGGGGGTGTTTCGTAGGCCTGCTAAACTCTATTTTCAATGAAGTGTTAGAATAATATATGGGAACTCAGTGAAAGCAACGTTGTGGTTGTGGTTCCTAGAAGAAGCAAGAGAATCACATGCAGAACCGCTTACATTCCGGCACCGAATGCAACTATGGGGTGGTGTTTTGTAGGCTTGCAAAACTCTAGTTTGGATGAAGTTTGAGAGTCATATATAGGAAAGTTTACAGTCACGTAGAGAAAGCAACTCTCTGGGTGTGGAATGTAGAGTTATTTTGGTTGAAATAGAGTTATTTTGGTTGAAGTGTGAGAGTCATATATGGGAACGCTTACATTCACTCAGAGAAAACAACGTTTGGGTGGTGGTTTGTAGGGCATACTAAACTGTAGTTTGGAAGAAGTACGAGAGTCCTATATAGGAACACTTACATTCACACAGAGAAAGCACTTATGGCGTCAGGTTTTGTAGGCATGCTAAACTGCAGTTTGGAAGAAGTTGGAGAACCTTATACAGGAAAGATTACCGTCACCTAGGGAAAGCAACTCTCGGGAGATTTTTTTGTACACATGCTAAACTCTAATTTGGATGAAGTGTGAGAGTCAAACATGGGACTGCTTACATTCCCTCAGAGAAACAACACTGGGGTGGTTTTTGTAGGCATACTAAATAGTTTGGAAGAAGTACGAGAATGATATTTGGGAAGGCTTACATTCACACAGAGAAAGCAACTACGGGGTGGTGTTTTGTAAGCATGCTATAGTTTGGAAGAAGTTCCAAACCTGAACAGTCATTTAGAGAAAGCAACTCTTGGTGGGTGATTTTTAGGTCTGCTAAATTGTATTTTGAAAGAAGTACCAGAGTCATATATACTAATGCTTACATTCATGCAAAGAAAAAACCATGGGGTGATGTTTTGTGGGCATGTTAACCTGTAGTTTGGAAGAAGTTGGAGAGTCTTATTTAGGAAAGCTTACAGTCACCTAGAGAAAGCAACTCTCGGGAGAGCCTTTCTTGGCCTGCTAAACTCTACTTTGCATCAATTGTGAGAGTCAAACATGGGAATGCTTTCATTCATTCAGAGAACGCAACGTTTGGGTGGTGGTTTGTAGGCATTCTAAACTGTATTTTGGAGGAAGTACGAGAGTCATGTATATGAACGCTTACATTCATGCAGAGAAAGCAACTGTGGGGTGGTTTCTAGGCATGCTAAACTCTACTTTGGACGAAGTTTGAGAATCACATATAAGAAAGCTTAGAGTCGCTTAAAGCAAATCTCTGGGTGTGGAATGTAGGTGTGCCAAACTCTATTTTGGTTTCAGAGTGAGAGTCATATATGGGAAGGCTTACATTCACTCAGAGAAAGCAACGATGGTGTGGTCGTTTGTAGGCGTACTGAACTCTAGTTTGGAAGAAGTAGGAGAATGATATATGGGAACGCTTACATTCATGCAGAGAAAGCAATTATGGGGTGGCTTTTTTGTAGCCATGCAAATCTCTATTTTGCAAGAAGTTAAAGAGTAATATATAGGAAAGCGTACCGTCATTTATAGAAACCAACTTTCGGGGGATGATTTGTAGGCCTGCAAAACTCTACTTTGGAAGAAGGGGGAGAGTCATATGGGGGACTGGGTATATTCACTCGGAGAAATCAACGATGGGGTTGTGGTTTGTAGGCATACTAAACTCTAGTTTGGAAGAAGTACGAGAATCATTTATAGGAACGCTTACATTCATGCAGAGAAAGCAACTATGGAGTGATGTTTGTATGCCTACTAAACGATAGATTGGAGGATGTTCGAGAGTCATATCTGGAAAGCTTACAGTCATTTAGAGAAAGCAACTCTCTGGGGGTGGTTCGTAGGCCTGCTAAACTCTATTTTCAATGAAGTGTTCGAATCATATACAGGAACGCTTACATTCACTCAGAGAAAGCAACGTTGGGGTGGCCGTTTTTGAGCATACTAAACTCTACTTTGGAAGAGGTACGAGAGACATACATAGGAACGCTTACATTAACACAGAGAAAGCAAATACGGGGTGCTGTAGTGCAGGCATGCTAAACTATAGATTGGAAGAAGTTCGAAAGCTGACAGTCACTTAGAGAAAGCAACTCTTGGCGGGTGATTTTTAGGTCTGCTAAATTGTATTTTGAAAGACGTACAAGAGTCATATATACAAACGCTTACATTTATGCAGAGAAAGAAACTATGGGGTGATGTGTTGTTGGCATGCTAAACTGCAGTTTGAAAGGACTTCCAGAGTGTTATATAGGATAGCTACAGTCACCTAGAGAAAACAACACTCGGGACAGCTTTGCAAGCCTCTAAACACTAATTAGCAGCAATTGTGAGAGTCAAATATGGGAAAGCTTACATTCACGGAGAGAACACAACGTTTGGGTGGTGGTTTGTAGGCATAATAACTGTAGGTCGGAAGAAGTAGGAGAGTCATATATATGAACAGTTACATTCACGCAGAGAAAGAAACTGTTGGGTGGTGTATGTACGCATGTTAATCTATACTTTGGAGGAAGTTTGAGAGTCATATCTGGGGAAAATTACAGTCACATAGCTAAATCAACCATCGGGGACTGGTTTGTAGGTCTGCTAAATTCTATTTTGGAAAAAGTGATTCATATAAGGGAATTCTTATGTTCACTCAGAGAAAGCAACGATGCGGTGGTGTATTGTTGGCATGCTAAACTTTAGTTTGGAAGAAGTTCGAGAGTTTTACATAGGAAAGCTTACATTCACCTAGAGAAAGCAACTCTCAGGATGTGGTTTATAGGCCTGGTGAACTCTAATTTGGATCAAGTGTGAGAGTCATACATATGAGTTCCAAAATACAGTTTAGTATGCCTACAAACCACCAGCCTAACATTGCTTTCTCTGAGTGGATATAGGCCTTCCCTTATATGAATCTCGGACTGCTTTCAAAATGCAATTTGCCAGACCTACAAAACACCGCCCGAGAGTTGCTTTCTCTCACTATAAGCTTTCCTATATATGACTTTGGGACATAGTTTAGCATGCCAACAAAAGGCCACCCCATAGTTTGCGTGAATGTAAGCGTTCCTATGCATCACGCTCGTACTTCTTCCAAAGTATAGTACACCTACCAACCACCTCCCCAACGTTGCTTTTTCTGAGTGAATGTAAGCATTCTTTTATTCTCGTACTTCCTCCAAACTCCAGTTTAGTGTGACTAAAAATCACCACCGCAACCTTGCTTTCTCTGAGTGAATGTTAGCGTTCCCATTTATGATTCACACTTCATCCAAAATAGAATTTAGCAGAACTACAAACCGGCCCCCAAGGGTTGCTTTCTCTGTGAGACTGTAAGCTTTCCTACTACTCTTAACTTCTTCGCAACTAGAGATTTGCATGCCTACAAAACACCACCCCATAGTTGCCCTCTCTGCGTGAATGTAAGCACTCATATATATGACTCTGCTACTTCTTCCAAAATACAGTTTAGTATGCTTACAAACAACCAACCAAACGTTGCATTCTCTGAGAGAATGTTAGCGTTCCCAAGTATGACTGTTCCAAATGATGCAAAGTAGAGTTTAGCAGGCTTACAAACTATCTCTCGAAAGTTGCTTCCTCTGGGGGACTGTAAGCTTTCCTATAAAAGACTGTCGAACTTCTTCGAAACTACATTTCAGCACGCCAACAAAACATCACCACATAGTTTCTTTCTCAGCATAAATATAAGCGATTTTATATATGACTCTTGTACTTCTATCAAAATACAATTTAGCAGACCTCAAAATCAACCGCCAAGAGTTGCTTTCTCTAAGTCACTGTCAGCTTTCGAACTTCTTCCAAATTATATTTTATCATGCCTACAAAACACCACCCCATAGTTGCTTTCTCTGCGTCCATATAATCGTTCATATATATGACTCTCGTACTTCTTCCAAACTGGAGTTAGTATACCTACAAACCGGCACCCAATTTACCTTTCTCTGAGTGAATGAAGCGTATCCATGTATGCCTCTTTCACTTCATCCAAATTAGAGTTTAGCGGCCCACAAACCACCTCCTGTGAGTTGCTTTCTCTAGGTGACTGTAAACTTTCCTATATAAGACTCTCGAACTTCTTCCAAACTACAGTTTAGCATGCCAACAATACAGCGCCCCATCGTTGATTTCTCTGAGTGAACATAAGCGTTCCCATATATGACTCTCACTCTTCTTCCAAAATAGAATTTAGCAGACCTACACAACACCCGATGGTTCCAATTCTCTAGGTGACTTTAATTTTTCCCACATATGACTCTCGAACTTCCTCCAAACTAGATTATGGTGATTACATAGGCCACCCCACAGTTGCTTTCTCTGCGTGAATGTAACCGTTCATATATGACTCTCCTACTTCTTTTGAACTACAGCATTTATTCCTACAAACCATCACGACAACGTTCTTTCTGTGAGTGAATGCAAGCGTTCTCACACTTCATCCAAATTACAGTTTAGCAGACCTACCAACAAACTACAGAGATTTGTTTTTCTCTGTGTCACTGTAATATTTCCTATGTAAGGCTCTCGAACTTCTTCCAAACCACAGTTTAGCATGCCAACAAAATACGATCACAGAGTTGCTTTCTCTGCGTGAATGTAAGCATTCGTATATATGACTCTCCTACTTCCTCCAAAATACAGTTTAGAATGCTTACAAACCACCACCCAAACGTTGCGTTCTCTGAGTCAATGTAAGCGTTCCCATGTTTGACTCTCACAATTGATGCAATCTAGAATTTAGCATGCTTAGAAACAATCTCCCGAGAGTTGCTTTCTCTGGGTGACTGTAAACTTTCCTATGTAAGACTCGCGAACTTCTTCTAAACTACAGTTTAGCATGCCAAAAAAACACCGCCCCATAGTTGATTTCTCTTCGTGATCATAAGCGTTCCCATATATGACTCTCATTCTTCTTTCAAAATAGAATTTAGCAGATCTACAAAATGGCCCCCGATGGTTGCTTTCTCTAAGTGACTGTAATTTTCCCCAGATATGACTCTCGAAATTCCTCCAAACTACAGATTAGCATGCATACATACGCCACCCAACAGTTGCTTTCTCTGCGTGAATGTAACCGTTCATATATGACTCTCCTACTTCTTCCGAACTACAGTTATTATGCCTACAAACCACCACCCAAACGTTGTGTTCTCTGAGTGAATGTAAGCGTTCCCATGTTTGACTCTCACAATCGCTGCTTGTTAGAGTTTAGCAGGCTTGCAAAGCTCTCCTGAGTGTTGCTTTCTCTAGGTGACTGTAAGCTATCCTACATAACACTCTCGAACTTCTTCCAAACTGCAGTTTAGCATCCCCACAACACATCACCCCATAGTTTCTTTCTACGCATGAATGTAAGCGTTTGTATATAAGACTCTGACACGTCTTTCAAAATACAATTTAGCAGACTTAAAAAATCACCCGCCAAGAGTTGCTTTCTCTAAGTGACTGTCAGCTTTCGAACTTCTTCCAATCTATAGTTTAGCATGCCTGCACTACAGCACCCCGTATTTGCTTTCTCTGTGTTAATGTAAGCGTTCGTATTTATGTCTCTTGTACCTCTTCCAAAGTAGAGTTTAGTATGCTCACAAACGGCCACCCCAACGTTGCTTTCTCTGAGTGAATGTAAGCGTTCCTGTATATGATTTTAACACTTCTTTGAAAATAGAGTTTAGCAGGCCTACGAACCACCCCCCGAGAGTTGCTTTCTCTAAATGACTGTAAGCTTTCCAGATATGACTCTCGAACATCCTTCAAACTATAGTTTAGTAGGCATACACACATCACTCCATAGCTGGTTTGTCTGCATGAATGTAACCGTTCATATATATGACTTTCCTACTTCTTCCGAACTACAATTAAGGCCACAAACTGCAACCCAAACCTTGCGTTCTGAGTGGATGTAAACCTTCCCATACTTGACTTTAAGAGTTGGTGCAAATTATCAGGCTTAGAAACCATCTCCCAAGAGTTGCTCTCTCTAGGTGACTGTAAGTTTTGCTATATAAGATTCTAAACTTCCTCCAAACTATAGTTTAGTAGGCATACAAACCTCACTCCATAGTTGCTTTCTCTGCATGAATGTAAGTGTTCCTATATATGATTCTCGTACTTTCTCCAAACTAGAGTTTAGTATGCCTACAAAACACAACCCCATCCTCGATTTCTCTGAGTCAATGTACGTGGTCCCCAATATGACTCTCCCACTTCTTCCAAAGTAGAGTTTTGCAGGCCTACCCTTCATCCCCCGAAAGTTGGTTTCTATAAATGAGTGTACGCTTTCCTATATAACTTCTTCCAAACTAGAGATTAGCATGGGTACAAAAAAGCCACCCCATATTTGCTTTCTCTGCATGAATGTAAGCGTTCCCATATATCATTTTCCTACTTCTTCCAAACTAGAGTTTAGTATGCCTACAAACCACCACACCATCGTTGCTTTCTCTGAGTGAATGTAACCCTTTCCATATATGACTCTCAATCTAAACCAAAATAGAGTTTAGCACGCCTACATTCCACACCCAGAGATTTGCTTTCTCTAAGTGACTCTAAGCTTTCTTATATGTGATTCTCAAACTTCGTTCAAACTAGAGTTTAGCACGCCTAGAAAACACCACCCCACAGTTCCTTTCTCTGCATGAATGTAAGCGTTTGAATATATGACTCTGGTATTTCTTTCAAAATACAATATAGCAGACCTAAAAATCCACCGCCAAGAGTTGCTTTCTCTAAGTGACTGTCTGCTTTCGAACTTCTTCCAAACTATATTTTAGCAGGCCTACAAAACACCACCCCATAGTTGCTTTCTCTGCGTCCATATAAGCGTTCATATATATGACTCTAGTACTTCTTCCAAACTGGAGTTAGTATACCTACAAACCGGCACCCCAATTTACCTTTCTCTGAGTGAATGAAGCGTATCCATGTATGCCTCTTTCACTTCATCCAAATTAGAGTTTAGCGGCTTACAAACCACCTCCTGTGAGTTGCTTTCTCTAGGTGACTGTAAACTTTCCTATATAAGACTCTCGAACTTCTTCCAAACTACAGTTTAGCATGCCAACAATACAGCGCCCCATCGTTGATTTCTCTGAGTCAACATAAGCGTTCCCATATATGACTCTCACTCTTTTTCCAAAATAGAATTTAGCAGACCTACACACCAGCCCCCGATTGTTCCTTTCTCTAAATGACTCTAATTTTCCCCAGATATGACTCTCGAACTTCCTCCAAACTACAGATTATGATGATTACATACGCCACCCCACAGTTGCTTTCTCTGCATGAATGTAACCATTCATATATGACTCTCCTACTTCTTCGAACTACAGTTGTTATTCCTACAAACCACCACGACAAAGTTCTTTCTCTGAGTGAATGCAAGCGTTCTCACACTTCATCCAAATCACAGTTTAGCAGACCTACCAAGAAACTACAGAGAGTTGTTTTCTCTGTGTCACTGTAATCTTTCCTATATAAGGCTCTCGAACTTCTTCCAAACCACAGTTTAGCATGCCAACAAAATACGACCACAGAGTTGCTTTCTCTGCGTGAATGTAAGCATTCGTATATATGACTCTCCTACTTCCTCCAAAATACAGTTTAGAATGCTTACAAACCACCACCCAAACGTTGCGTTCTCTGAGTGAATGTAAGCATTCCCATGTTTGACTCTCACAATTGATTCAAATTAGAGTTTAGCACGCTTAGAAACAATTTGCCGAGAGTTACTTTCTCTAGGTGACTGTAAGCTTTCTTATATAAGACTCGCGAACTTCTTCCAAACTACACTTTAGCATCCCAACGAAACACTGCCCGATCGTTGATTTCTCTGAGTGAACATAAGCGTTCCCACATATGAATTTCACTCTTCTTCCAAAATAGAATTTAGCAGATCTACAAAACGGCCCCCGATTGTTGCTTTCTCTAAGTGACTGCAATTTTCCCCAGATATGACTCTCGAACTTCCTCCAAAGTATAGATTAACATGCGTACATACACCACCCAACAGTTTCTTTCTCTGCGTGAATGTAACCGTTCATATATATGACTCTCCTACTTCTTCCGAACTACAGTTATTATGCCTACAAACCACCACCCAAACGTTGTGTTCTCTCCGTGAATGTAAGCGTTCCCATGTTTGACTCTCACAATTGCTGCTAATTAGTGTTTAGAGGCTTGTATAGCTGTCCCGAGTGTTGCTTTCTCTAGGTGACTGTAAGCTATCCTATATAACACTCTCGAACACCTTCCAAACTGCAGTTTAGCATGCCAACAACACATCACCCCATAGTTTCTTTCTCTGCATGAATGTAAGCATTTGTATATGACTCTGGTACGTCTTTCAAAATACAATTTAGCAGACCTAAAAATCACCCGCCAAGAGTTGCTTTCTCTAAGTGACTGTCAGCTTTCGAACATCTTCCAATCTATAGTTTAGCATGCCTGCACTACAGCACCCCGTATTTGCTTTCTCTGTGTTAATGTAAGCGTTCGTATTTATGTTTCTCGTACCTCTTCCAAAGTAGAGTTTAGTATGCTCAAAAACGGCCACCCCAACGTTGCTTTCTCTGAGTGAATGTAAGCGTTCCTGTATATGATTCGAACACTTCATTGAAAATAGAGTTTAGCAGGCCTACGAAACACCCCCAGAGAGTTGCTTTCTCTAAATGAATGTAAGCTTTCCAGATATGACTCTCGAGCATCCTCCAATCTATCGTTTAGTAGGCATACAAACATCACTCCATAGTTGCTTTCTCTGCATGAATGTAAGCGTTCCTATATATGATTCTCGTCCTTCTTCCAAACTAGAGTTTAGTATGCCTACAAACCACAACCCCATCGTTGATTTCTCCGAGTGAATGTACCCAGTCCCCCATATGATTCTCCCCCTTCTTCCAAAGTAGAGTTTTGCAGGCCTACAAACCATCCCCCGAAAGTTGGTTTCTATAAATGACGGTACGCTTTCCTATATATTTCTCTTTAACTTCTTGCAAAATAGAGATTAGCATGGCTACAAAAAAGCCACCCCATAATTGCTTTCTCTGCATGAATGTAAGCGTTCCCATATATCATTCTCCTACTTCTTCCAAACTAGAGTTCAGTATGCCTACAAACCACCACACCATCGTTGCTTTCTCTGAGTGAATGTAAGCCTTCCCATATATGACTCTCACTCCGAAACCAAAATAGAGTTTAGCACGCCTACATTCCACACCCAGAGATTTGCTTTAAGCGACTCTAAGCTTTCTTATATGTGATTCTCAAACTTCGTCCAAACTAGAGTTTAGCATGCCTAGAAAACACCACCCCAGAGTTGCTTTCTCTGCATGAATGTAAGCGTTTGAATATATGACTCTGGTATTTCTTTCAAAATACAATTCAGCAGACCGAAAAATGAACCGCCGAGAGTTGCTTTCTCTAAGTGACTGTCTGCTTTCGAACTTCTTCCAAACTATATTTTAGCAGGCCTACAAAACACCACCCCATAGTTGCTTTCTCTGCGTCCATATAAGCGTTCATATATATGACTCTAGTACTTCTTCCAAACTGGAGTTAGTATACCTACAAACCGGCACCCCAATTTACCTTTCTCTGAGTGAATGAAGCGTATCCATGTATGCCTCTTTCACTTCATCCAAATTAGAGTTTAGCGGCTTACAAACCACCTCCTGTGAGTTGCTTTCTCTAGGTGACTGTAAACTTTCCTATATAAGACTCTCGAACTTCTTCCAAACTACAGTTTAGCATGCCAACAATACAGCGCCCCATCGTTGATTTCTCTGAGTCAACATAAGCGTTCCCATATATGACTCTCACTCTTCTTCCAAAATAGAATTTAGCAGACCTACACACCAGCCCCCGATTGTTCCTTTCTCTATGTGACTCTAATTTTCCCCAGATATGACTCTCGAACTTCCTCCAAACTACAGATTATGATGATTACATACGCCACCCCACAGTTGCTTTCTCTGCGTGAATGTAACCGTTCATATATGACTCTCCTACTTCTTCGAACTACAGTTGTTATTCCTACAAACCACCACGACAAAGTTCTTTCTCTGAGTGAATGCAAGCGTTCTCACACTTCATCCAAATCACAGTTTAGCAGACCTACCAAGAAACTACAGAGAGTTGTTTTCTCTGTGTCACTGTAATCTTTCCTATATAAGGCTCTCGAGCTTCTTCCAAACCACAGTTTAGCATGCCAACAAAATACGACCACAGAGTTGCTTTCTCTGCGTGAATGTAAGCATTCGTATATATGACTCTCCTACTTCCTCCAAAATACAGTTTAGAATGCTTAAAAACCAGCCACCCAAACGTTGCGTTCTCTGAGTGAATGTAAGCGTTCCCATGTTTGACTCTCACAATTGCTGCTAATTAGTGTTTAGAGGCCTGTAAAGCTGTCCCGAGTGTTGCTTTCTCTAGGTGACTGTAAGCTATCCTATATAACACTCTCGAACACCTTCCAAACTGCAGTTTAGCATCCCCACAACACATCACCCCATAGTTTCTTTCTCTGCATGAATGTAAGCGTTTGTATATGACTCTGGTACGTCTTTCAAAATACAATTTAGCAGACCTAAAAATCACCCGCCAAGAGTTGCTTTCTCTAAGTGACTGTCAGCTTTCGAACTTCTTCTAATCTATAGTTTAGCATGCCTGCACTACAGCACCCCGTATTTGCTTTCTCTGTGTTAATGTAAGCGTTAGTATTTGTGTCTCGTACCTCTTCCAAAGTAGAGTTTAGTATGCTCAAAAACGGCCACCCCAACGTTGCTTTCTCTGAGTGAATGTAAGCGTTCCTGTATATGATTCGAACACTTCATTGAAAATAGAGTTTAGCAGGCCTACGAACCACCCCCAGAGAGTTGCTTTCTCTAAATGAATGTAAGCTTTCCAGATATGACTCTCGAGCATCCTCCAATCTATCGTTTAGTAGGCATACAAACATCACTCCATAGTTGCTTTCTCTGCATGAATGTAAGCGTTCCTATATATGATTCTCGTCCTTCTTCCAAACTAGAGTTTAGTATGCCTACAAACCACAACCCCATCGTTGATTTCTCCGAGTGAATGTACCCAGTCCCCCATATGATTCTCCCCCTTCTTCCAAAGTAGAGTTTTGCAGGCCTACAAACCATCCCCCGAAAGTTGGTTTCTATAAATGACGGTACGCTTTCCTATATATTTCTCTTTAACTTCTTGCAAAATAGAGATTAGCATGGCTACAAAAAAGCCACCCCATAATTGCTTTCTCTGCATGAATGTAAGCGTTCCCATATATCATTGTCCTACATCTTCCAAACTAGAGTTCAGTATGCCTACAAACCACCACACCATCGTTGCTTTCTCTGAGCGAATGTAAGCCTTCCCATATATGACTCTCACTCTGAAACCAAAATAGAGTTTAGCACGCCTACATTCCACACCCAGAGATTTGCTTTAAGCGACTAAGCTTTCTTATATGTGATTCTCAAACTTCGTCCAAACTAGAGTTTAGCATGCCTAGAAAACACCACCCCAGAGTTGCTTTCTCCGCATGAATGTAAGCGTTTGTATATATGACTCTGGTACTTCTTTCATAATACAATTTAGCACACCGAAAAATGAACCACCGAGAGTGGCTTTCTCTAAGTGACTGTCTGTTTTCGAACTTCTTCCAAATTATATTTTAGCATGCCTACAAAACACCACCCCATAGTTGCTTTCTCGGCATCAATATAAGCGTTCATATATATGCCTCTCTCACTTCATCTAAATTAGAGTTTAGCAGGCCTACAAACAACACCCCATGATTTGCTTTCTCTAGGTGATTGTAAACTTTCCTATATAAGAATCTCCAACTTCTTTCAAACTATACCATGCCAACAAAACACCACGCAGTGGTTGCTTTCTATGAGTTAATGTAAGCGTTCCCATATATGACTCACACTCTGTTTCCAAAATAGAATTTAGCAGATCTACAAACCAACCCAGGATGGTTCCTTTCCCTAAGTGACTGTAATTTTCCCCAGATATGACTCTCGCACTTCCTCCAAACTACAGATTAACATGCATACATCGTCACCCCACAGTTGCGTTCTCTGCGTGAATGTAACGGTTCATATATATGACTCTCCTACTTCTTCCCAACTACAGTTATTATGCCTTCAAACCATCACCATGTTTCTTTCTCTGAGTGAATGAATGCAAGTGTTCTCACATTTCATCCAAGTTAGAGTTTAGCAGGCCTACCAATAAACTTCCGAGAGTTGTTTTCTCTGTGTCACTGTAATCTTTCCTATATAAGACTCTCGAACTTCTTCCAAACCACAGTTTAGCATGCCAACAAAATACGACCCCAGAGTTGCTTTCTCTGCCTGAATGTAAGCGTTCATATACATGACTCTCGTACTTCCTCCAAAATACAGTTTAGAATGCCTACAAACCACCACCCAAACGTTGCGTTCTCTGAATGAATGAAAGCATTCCCATGTTTGACTCTCACAATTGATGCAAAGTAGAGTTTAGCAGGCCAAGAAAGGCTCTCCCGAGAGTTACTTTCTCTAGGTGACTGTAAGCTTTCCTAAATAAGACTCTCCAACTTCTTCCAAACTACAGGTTAACATGCCCACAAAACATCACCCCATGGTTTTTTCTTTGCATGAATGTAAGCATTAGTATATATGACTCTGGTACTTCTTTCAAAATACAATTTAGCAGACCTAAAAATCACCCACCAAGAGTTGATTTCTCTAAGTGACTGTTCAGGTTTAGAACTTCTTCCAAACTATAGCATGCTTACAAAACACCACCCCGTAGTTGCTTTCTCTGTGTGAATGTAAGCGTTCCCAAATATCATTCTCGTACTTCTTCCAAACTATTTAGTATGCCTACAAAAACCACCCCAGTGTTGTTTCTCTGAGGGAATGTAAGCGGTCCCATGTTTGACTCTCACACTTCATCCAAATTAGAGTTTAGCATGTGTACAAAAAAAATCTCCCGAGAGTTGCTTTCCCTAGGTGACGGTAATCTTTCCTGTATAAGGTTCTCCAACTTCTTCCAAACTGCAGTTTAGCATGCCTACAAAACCTGATGCCATAAGTGCTTTCTCTGTGTGAATGTAGGTGTTCCTATATAGGACTCTCGTACTTCTTCCAAACTACAGTTTAGTATGCCCTACAAAGCACCACCCAAACGTTGTTTTCTCTGAGTGAATGTAAGCGTTCCCATATATGACTCTCACACTTCAACCAAAATAACTATTTCAACCAAAATAACTCTACATTCCACACCCAGAGAGTTGCTTTCTCTACGTGACTTTAAACTTTCCTATATATGACTCTCAAACTTCGTCCAAACTAGAGTTTTGCACCCTACAAAACACCACCCCATAGTTGCATTCGGTGCTGGAATGTAAGCGGTTCTACATGTGATTCTCTTGCTTTTTCCAAATTACAGGTTAGTATGCCTAGGAACCACAACCACAACGTTGCTTTCACTGAGTTCCCATATATTATTCTAACACTTCATTGAAAATAGAGTTTAGCAGGCCTACGAAACACCCCCGAGAGTTGCTTTCTCTAAGTGACTGTAAGCTTCCCAGATATGGCTCTCGAACTTCCTCCAAACTATATTTTAGTAGGCATACAAACATCACTCCATAGTTGCTTTCTCTGCGTGAAGGTAAGCTTTCCTATATACGATTCTCGTACTTCTTCCAAACTAGAGTTGACTATGCCTACAAATCACAATCCCATCGTTGATTTCTCTGAGTGAATGCACGCGGTCCCCAATATGACTCTCCCCCTTCTTCCAAACTGGAGTTTTGCAGGTGTACAAAACATCCCCCGAGAGTTGGTTTCTATGACTGTACCCTTTCCTATATATTACTCCTTAACTTCTTCCAAACTAGAGATTAGCATGGCTACAAAAACGCCACCCCATAATTGCTTTCTCTACGTGAATGTAAGCGTTCCCATATATCATTCTCCTACTTCTTCCAAACTAGAGTTTAGTATGCCTACAAACCACCACGCCGTCGTTGCTTTCTCTGAGGGAATGTAAGCCTTCCCATATATGACTCTCACTCTTAAACCAAAATAGAGTTTAGCAGGCCTACATTCCACACCCAGAGATTTGCTTTCTCTAAGTGACTCTAAGCTTTCTTATATGTGATTCTCAAACTTCATCCAAACTAGAGTTTAGCATGTCTATAAAACACCACCCCATAGTTACTTTCAGTGCGTCAAAATGTATGTGCTCCTATATGTGATTCTCCTGCTTCTTCTAAACTGCAGTTTAGTAAGCCTACAAACAACCCCATCGTTGCTTTCTCTGAGTGAATGTAAGCGTTCTCATATATGATTCTCACACTTCAACCAAAACAAGGTTTTGCAGGCCTACAAACCACCCGCCAAGACTTGCTTTTTCAAAGTGGCTGTTACCTTTCCTATATAGGACTCTGGAACTTCTCCCAAGCTAGACTTTAATATGTCTACCTGACACTACTCCGTAGTTGCTCTCGCTGTGTGAATGTAAGCGTTCCTATATATGAGTCTTGTACTTCTTCCTAACTAGCATCTGGCATGCCAAAATAACACTCCCTCATAGTTGCTTTCTTTGAGTCAATGTAAACATTCCTATATATGTCTCTCGCACTTCTTCCAAACTAGAGTTGAATAAGTCTACAAACAAATCCCCGACAGCTGTTTTCTCTGAATGAATTTAAGCGTTCCTATATATGACT
The DNA here is from genome assembly GCF_041146395.1 of Eulemur rufifrons. NCBI lineage: Eukaryota > Metazoa > Chordata > Mammalia > Primates > Lemuridae > Eulemur > Eulemur rufifrons. The sequence goes on along the minus strand of NW_027182830.1, from coordinate 193,612 downwards.
ATGGCACTTCCTCCAAACTAGAGTTTAGCAAGTCTACACTCCACCCCTGTTCGTTGCTTTCTCTAAGTTACTGTAAGCTTTCTTATACATGGCTCTCGAAATTTTCCAAACTAGAGTTAGCATGCCTACTATACACCTACACATAATTGCTTTGTCTGAGTGAATATAAGCCTTCCTATATATGACTGTCGCACTTTTTCCAAATTAGAGTGTAGCCAGCCTGGAAAGCACCCCTTATAGTTGCTTTCATTGAGTGAATGTTAACATTCCTATGTATGACTCTCGCAACTTTTCCAATCTAAGATTTTAGCAATGCTACAAATCCCCCGCCGAGAGTTCCTATACATAACTGTCCTCTTTTTCCAAGCTAGAGTTTAGGAAGCCTAGAAACCGTCCCCCCGTAGACGCTTTATGTGAACGTAAGCGTTCTATATATGACTCTCGCCTTCCTCCAAACTAGAGCTTAGCAAGCCTACAAACCAACTCCCTATAATTGCTTTCTCTGAATGAATGATATCGTTCCTATATAAGACTCTCGAACTTCTTCCAAACCAGAGTTTAACAAGCCAAAAAAGCAACCCCCATAGATGCTTCCTCTAACTCAAAGCTAATATTCCCATATATGATTCAGCTTCTTCATCCAAACTAGAGTAAGGCAAGCCTACAAATCACACATCAATAGTTGCTTTCTATAAGTAAATGTAAGCATCCCTATATATGACTATAGCAATTCTTCCAAACTGGAGTTTAGCAAGCCTACAGACCCCAGGACTCCACTCCATAGTACCCTGGGCATTGGCGCCTGCCTGTCATGCAGGACATAGGGGCGGACGCTCATCTCAGACACGGCATTGGTGGATTCTAGGCTTTTTTAAGTTTTTGAATTGAAAAAGTCTGAGAATTGGAATTCGGTTTAGGGTAAGGTTAGGTGTTAGGGACTAGGATTAGATTTAGGGGTTAGAGTTTTAGCTTAGAATTAGGGTTAGGATTACTGTTAGGGTCAGAGATTAGGATTATGTTTAGTGGTTGGGTTTAGGTTTAGGGTGAGAGGCAAGAGTAAGGGTCAGGGATTAGGGTTACTGTTAGGAGTTAGATTCAGGGCTTACGAAGGGTTTGGTTTAGTGATAGGGTTAGGGCTTACGTTTAACGGTGTGTGTTAGGGCACGGGCCCTGTCTAACGTACGGGGCACTATGGGTGTGGAGCAAGGCTGTGTCCCCACTTCATCGTACCCTGGGTGTTGGGCTTGAACTGTCACGCAGGACAAAGGCAGAGGCTCATCTCACGCATGGTTAGGATTAAGGTTTAAGGTTAGGGTCAGGGTTGAGGGTTAGGGTTAACAGAGTTAGGGTAAGGGGGTTAGGGATAGGGTTAGTGTTAAGGGTTACGGGTAGGTTTAGGGTTCAGGGTTAGAGTTAGCATTAGGGCTTAAGGTTAGGATTAGGCGGTAGGTCAGATTTAGGGATAGATCTAGGCGTTAGGGTAAGGGTTAGCGTTAGGGTTAAGAGATAGGGTTAGGTTTAATGCTTAGATTAGGGTTAGGGTTTGGGGTTAAAGTAAGTGTTAGGGGTTAGGTTTCAGAATCAAAGGTTAGGGTTATTTTTAGCTGTAGTGTTAGGGTTAGGGATAAGGGATCCCATTAGCATTAAGGGTCTTCCTTACTGTAGGGTTAAGGGTTAGGCTTAGAGTTAAAGGTGAAGGTTCGGGTCAGTGTTAAGATTTAGGGTGAGGGTTAACGGTTAGGGTAAAGGTTAAGCGTTAGGGTTAGGGATTAGTGATTAGGGTTTTTGGTTAGTGTTAGGGTTAGCGGTTAGGAGTTAGTGTTTTATGAAGGGGTATGGTTAGAATTAGGATTGGGGTTAGAGTTAGGGTGAGGTATAGGGGTTAGGTTTAGGGGTTAGTTTTAGGGTAAAAGGATAGGATTAGGGTTACGGGTTGGGCTTAGGTTTAGGGTTAAAGTTTACTGTTAGGGTTAGGGATAGGGTTCAGGGTTAGCTTTAGGGGTTGTGGTTAGGGTTAGGTGTTAGGTTAGTGTCAGGGTTAGGTCTAGTCGTGAGGGTAAGGTTTAGGGTTAGCTTTAAGAGCTAGGGTTATGTTTAATGGTTAGGATTAGGATTAGGGTTAAGGGTTAGGGTAAGGCTTAGGGGTTAGGGTGAAGGGTTAGGGTCAAGGGTTAGGGTTTTTGTTAGGCATAGCGTTGGGGTTAGAAGTAAGGGTTACTGTCAGTGTTAGGGTTGTAGGTAGGGTTACGTTTAGGGTTAGCGGTTTAGAATTAGGGTTAGGGATTAGGTTTCACAGTGATGACTAGGAAATAGGGTTAGAATTATGGGATAGGGGTTGTTCTCAGGAAATGGGTTATGCATTAACGTTAGGATAAGAGGTTAAAGTTAGGCGCACGGTGAGGTTTACGTGTTAAGGGGAGAAATAGGAACAGGGTTGGGTGTTATGTTCAGGGTTAGGGTTATCTGTTAAAGGTATTGTTTATGCTTAGCGCACGGTCCCTGTCTGCATTAGGCGGGCGGGGGGACTTTAGGGGGCTGGGATTGTACCAGGGAACCCACTCTATCATACTCTGGGTATGGTCCCGTGGGTTTCATGCAGGACACAGTGGTAGAGCCTCCTTTCATGCATGGAATGGGAGGATTGCAGGCTTTCTAAACTCTAAGAAAGCAAGAAGTCTGAGAATTAGATTTAGGGTTAGGATTCTGGTTAGGGTTAAGGATGAAGTTTAGTGTTAGGGTGAGGGCTTAGGGTTAGGGATTAGGGTTAGGGTTAAAGGTTACTCTTAGGTTTAACGGTTACACTTTGGTTTAGGGTTGAGGTTTACAGTTAGGGTTAAGATGAGGGGTTAGGGTTTGGTACAGGGTTAGGGTTAAGTGTTAGGTTTAGGGTTGAAGATTAGGATTAGGGTTAGGATTAAAGGTTAGCGTGAGAGTTAACGCTTAGGGTTAAGGTTAAGAGTTAGGGTTTAGGGTTAGGGTTAGGGTTAGTTTTAGGGTTAGAGTTATGTGCTATGGTTTGTGTTAGAGGTTAGGGTTAGGTTTACTGGTCACGGTTAGGGTTACGTTTAGGGGTTAGCCTTAGGGTTAGGGTTAGGGTTAAGGATAGGATTAGGGATAACTGTTGGGCTTAGGGTTAGGGTTTAGTGTTAGGCTTAGCAGTAAGGATTAGGGTTAGGGTCAGGGTTAAATGCTTGGTGCGGGTAATGGTTAGGGTCAGGGTTAAGGTTCACGGATAGGGTTAGGGTTAAGGGTTACGGGTAGGTTTAGGGTTCAGGGTTAGAGTTAGCATTAGGGCTTAAGGTTAGGATTAGGCGGTAGGTTCGATTTAGGGTTAGATCTACGCGTTAGGGTAAGGGCTAGCGTTAGGGTTAAGAGATAGGGTTAGGTTTAATGCTTAGGATTAGGGTTAGGGTTTGGGGTTAAAGTAAGTGTTAGGGGTTAGGTTTAAGGATCCAAGGTTAGGGTTATTTTTAGCTGTAGTGTTAGGGTTAGGGATAAGGGATCCCATTAGCATTAAGGGTCTTCCTTACTATAGGGTTAAGGGTTAGGCTTAGAGTTAAAGGTTAACGTTAGGGTCAGGGTTAAGATTTAGGGTGAGGGTTAACGGTTAGGGTAAAGGTTAAGCGTTAGGGTTAGGGATTAGTGATTAGGGTTTTTGGTTAGTGTTAGGGTTAGCGGTTAGGAGTTAGTGTTTTATGAAGGGGTATGGTTAGAATTAGGATTGGGGTTAGAGTTAGGGTGAGGTATAGGGGTTAGGTTTAGCGGTTAGTTTTAGAACAAAAGTATAGGATTAGGGTTACGGGTTGGGCTTAGGTTTAGGGTTAAAGTTTACTGCTAGGGTTAGGGATCGGGTTCAGGGTTAGCTTTAGGGGTTCTGATTAGGGTTAGGTGTTAGGTTAGTGTCAGGGTTAGGTCTAGTCGTGAGGGTAAGGTTTAGGGTTAGCTTTAAGAGCTAGGGTTAGGTTTAATGGTTAGGATTAGGATTAGGGTTAAGGGTTAGGGTAAGGCTTAGGGGTTAGGGTGAAGGGTTAGGGTCAAGGGTTAGGGTTTTTGTTAGGCATAGCGTTGGGGTTAGAAGTAAGGGTTACTGTCAGTGTTAGGGTAGTAGGTAGGGTTACGGTTAGGGTTAGCGGTTTAGAATTAGGGTTAGGGATTAGGTGTCACAGTGATGACTAGGAGATAGGGTTAGAATTATGGGATAGGGGTTGTTCTCAGGAAATGGGTTATGCATTAACGTTAGGATAAGGGGTTAAAGTTAGGCGCACGGTGAGGTTTACGTGTTAAGGGGAGAAATAGGAACAGGGTTCGGTGTTATGTTCAGGGTTAGGGTTATCTGTTAAAGGTATTGTTTATGCTTAGCGCACGGGCCCTGTCTGCATTGGGCGGGCCGGGGGAGTTTAGGGGGCTGGGATTGTACCCGGGAATCCACTCTATCATACTCTGGGTATGGGCCCGTGGGTTTCATGCAGGACACAGTGGTAGAGCCTCCATTCACGCATGGCATGGGAGGATTGCAGGCTTTCTAAACTCTAAGAAAGCAAGAAGTCTGAGAATTAGATTTAGGGTTAGGATTCTGGTTAGGGGTAAGGATGAAGTTTAGTGTTAGGGTGAGGGATTAGGGTTAGGGATTAGGGTTAGGGTTAAAGGTTACTCTTAGGTTTAAGGGATACACCCTGGTTTAGGGTTGAGGTTTACGGTTAGGGTTAAGATGAGGGGTTAGGGTTTGGTACAGGGTTAGGGTTAAGTGTTAGGTTTAGGGTTGAAGATTAGGATTAGGGTTAGGATTAAAGGTTAGCGTGAGAGTTAACGCTTAGGGTTAAGGTTAAGAGTTAGGGTTTAGGGTTAGGGTTAGGGTTAGGGTTAGTTTTAGGGTTAGAGTTATGTTCTATGGTTTGTGTTAGAGGTTAGGGTTAGCTTTACTGGTCACGGTTAGGGTTACGTTTAGGGGGTAGCATTAGGGTTAGGGTTAGGGTTAGGGTTAAGGGATAGGATTAGGGTTAAGTGTTGGGCTTAGGGTTAGGGTTTAGTGTTAGGGTTATCATTAAGGATTAGGGGTAGGGTCAGGGTTAAATGCTTGGCTGCGGGTAATGGTTAGGGTCAGGGTTAAGTTTCAAGGATACGGTTAGTGTTAAGGGTTACGGGTAGGTTTAGGTTTCAGGGTTAGAGTTAGCATTACTGCTTAAGTTTACGATTAGGCGGTAGGTTAGATTTAGGGTTAGATCTACGCGTTAGGGTAAGGGCTAGCGTTAGGGTTAAGAGATAGGGTTAGGTTAAATGCTTAGGATTAGTGTTAGGGTTTGGGGTTAAAGTAAGTGTTAGGGGTTCGGTTTAAGGATCCAAGGTTAGGGTTATTTTTAGCTGTAGTGTTAGGGTTAGGGATAAGGGATCCCATTAGCATTAAGGGTCTTCCTTACTGTAGGGTTAAGGGTTAGGCTTAGAGTTAAAGGTTAAGGTTAGGGTCAGTGTTAAGATTTAGGGTGAGGGTTAACGGTTAGGGTAAAGGTTAAGCGTTAGGGTTAGGGATTAGTGATTAGGGTTTTTGGTTAGTGTTAGGGTTAGCGGTTAGGAGTTAGTGTTTTATGAAGGGGTATGGTTAGAATTAGGATTGGGGTTAGAGTTAGGGTGAGGTATAGGGGTTAGGTTTAGGGGTTAGTTTTAGGGTAAAAGGATAGGATTAGGGTTACGGGTTGGGCTTAGTTTAGGGTTAAAGTTTACTGTTAGGGTTAGGGATAGGGTTCAGGGTTAGCTTTAGGGGTTCTGGTTAGGGTTAGGTGTTAGGTTAGTGTCAGGGTTAGGTCAAGTCGTCAGGATAAGGTTTAGGGTTAGCTTTAAGAGCTAGGGTTAGGTTTAATGGTTAGGATTAGGATTAGGGTTAAGGGTTAGGGTAAGGCTTAGGGGTTAGGGTCAAGGGTTAGGGTCAAGGGTTAGGGTTTTTGTTAGGCATAGCGTTGGGGTTAGAAGTAAGGGTTACTGTCAATGTTAGGGTTGTAGGTAGGGTTACGGTTAGGGTTAGCGGTTTAGAATTAGGGTTAGGGATTAGGTGTCACAGTGATGACTAGGAGATAGGGTTAGAATTATGGGATAGGGGTTGTTCTCAGGAAATGGGTTATGCATTAACGTTAGGATAAGAGGTTAAAGTTAGGCGCACGGTGAGGTTTACGTGTTAAGGGGAGAAATAGGAACAGGGTTGGGTGTTATGTTCAGGGTTAGGGTTATCTGTTAAAGGTATTGTTTATGCTTAGCGCACGGGCCCTGTCTGCATTAGGCAGCGGGGGGAGTTTAGGGGGCTCGGATTGTACCCGGGAACCCACTCTATCAAACTCTGGGTATGGGCCCGTGCGTTTCATGCAGGACGCAGTGGTAGAGCCTCCTTTCACGCATGGCATGGGAGGATTGCAGGCTTTCTAAACTCTAAGAAAGCAAGAAGTCTGAGAATTAGATTTAGGGTTAGGATTCTGGTTAGGGTTAAGGATGAAGTTTAGTGTTAGGTTGAGGGCTTAGGGTTAGGGATTAGGGTTAGGGTTAAAGCTTACTCTTAGGTTTAATGGTTACACTTTGGATTGGGGTTGAGGTTTACGGTTAGGGTTAAGATGAGGGGTTAGGGTTTGGTACAGGGTTAGGGTTAAGTGTTAGGTTTAGGGTTGAAGATAAGGATTAGAGTTAGGATTAAAGGTTAGCGTGAGAGTTAACGCTTATTGTTAAGGTTAAGAATTAGGGTTTAGGTTTAGGGTTAGGGTTAGGGTTAGTTTTAGGGATAGAGTTATGTGCTATGGTTTGTGTTAGAGGTTAGGGTTAGGTTTACTGGTCACGCTTAGGGTTACGTTTAGGGGGTAGCATTAGGGTTAGGGTTAGGGTTAAGGGATAGGATTAGGGTTAAGTGTTGGGCTTAGGGTTAGGGTTTAGTGTTAGGGTTAGCATTAAGGATTAGGGTTAGGGTCAGGGTTAAATGCTTGGGTGCGGGTAATGGTTAGGGTCAGGGTTAAGGTTCACGGATAGGGTTAGTGTTAAGGGTTACGGGTAGGTTTAGGGTTCAGGGTTAGAGTTAGCATTAGGGCTTAAGATTAGGATTAGGCGGTAGGTTAGATTTAGGGTTAGATCTAGGCGTTAGGGTAAGGGCTAGCGTTAGGGTTAAGAGATAGGGTTAGGTTTAATGCTTAGGATTAGGGTTAGGGTTTGGGGTGAAAGTAAGTGTTAGGGGTTAGGTTTAAGGATCAAATGTTAGGGTTATTTTTAGCTGTAGTGTTAGGGTTAGGGATAAGGGATCCCATTAGCATTAAGGGTCTTCCTTCCTGTAGGGTTAAGGGTTAGGCTTAGAGTTAAAGGTTAAGGTTAGGGTCAGTGTTAAGATTTAGGGTGAGGGTTAACGGTTAGAGTAAAGGTTAAGCGTTAGGGTTAGGGATTAGTGATTAGGGTTTTTGGATAGTGTTAGGGTTAGCGGTTAGGAGTTATTGTTTTATGAAGGGGTATGGTTAGAATTAGGATTGGGGTTAGAGTTAGGGTGAGGTATAGGGGTTAGGTTTAGGGGTTAGTTTTAGGGTAAAAGGATAGGATTAGAGTTACGGGTTGGGCTTAGGTTTAGGGTTAAAGTTTACTGCTAGGGTTAGGGATAGGGTTCAGGGTTAGCTTTAGGGGTTCTGGTTAGGGTTCGGTGTTAGGTTAGTGTCAGGGTTAGGTCTAGTCGTGAGGGTAAGGTTTAGGGTTAGCTTTAAGAGCTAGGGTTAGGTTTAATGGTTAGGATTAGGATTAGGGTTAAGGGTTAGGGTAAGGCTTAGGGGTTAGGGTGAAGGGCTGGGTCAAGGATTAGGGTTTTTGTTAGGCATAGCGTTGGGGTTAGAAGTAAGGGTTACTGTCAGTGTTAGGGTTGTAGGTAGGGTTACGGTTAGGGTTAGCGGTTTAGAATTAGGGTTAGGGATTAGGTGTCACAGTGATGACTAGGAGATAGGGTTAGAATTATGGGATAGGGGTTGTTCTCAGGAAATGGGTTATGCATTAACGTTAGGATAAGAGGTTAAAGTTAGGTGCACGGTGAGGTTTACGTGTTAAGGGGAGAAATAGGAACAGGGTTGGGTGTTATGTTCAGGGTTAGGGTTATGTGTTAAAGGTATTGTTTATGCTTAGCGCACGGGCCCTGTCTGCATTGGGCGGGCCGGGGGAGTTTAGGGGGCTGGGATTGTACCCGGGAACCCACTCTATCATACTCTGGGTATGGGCCCGTGGGTTTCATGCAGGACACAGTGGTAGAGCCTCCATTCACGCATGGCATGGGAGGATTGCAGGCTTTCTAAACTCTAAGAAAGCAAGAAGTCTGAGAATGAGATTTAGGGGTAGGATTATGGTTAGGGTTAAGGATGAAGTTTAGTGTTAGGGTGAGGGCTTAGGGTTAGGGATTAGGGTTAGGGTTAAAGGTTACTCTTAGGTTTAACGGTTACACTTTGGTTTAGGGTTGAGGTTTACGGTTAGGGTTAAGATGAGGGGTTAGGGTTTGGTACAGGGTTAGGGTTAAGTGTTAGGTTTAGGGTTGAAGATTAGGATTAGGGTTAGGATTAAATGTTAGCGTGAGAGTTAACGCTTAGGGTTAAGGTTAAGAGATAGGGTTTAGGGTTAGGGTTAGGGTTAGGGTTAGTTTTAGGGTTAGAGTTATGTGCTATGGTTTGTGTTAGAGGTTAGGGTTAGGTTTACTGGTCACGGTTACGGTTACGTTTAGTGGGTAGCATTAGGGTTAGGGTTAGGGTTAAGGGATAGGATTAGGGATAAGTGTTGGGCTTAGGGTTAGGGTTTAGTGTTAGGGTTAGCATTAAGGATTAGGTTTAGGGTCAGGGTTAAATGCTTGGGTGCGGGTAAAGGTTAGGGTCAGGGTAAGGTTCACGGATAGGGTTAGTGTTAAGGGTTACGGGTAGGTTTAGGGTTCAGGGTTAGAGTTAGCATTACTGTTTAAGGGTAGGATTAGGCGGTAGGTTAGATTTAGGGTTAGATCTAGGCGTTAGGGTAAGGGCTAGCGTTAGGGTTAAGAGATAGGGTTAGGTTTAATGCTTAGGATTAGGGTTAGGGTTTGGGGTGAAAGTAAGTGTTAGGGGTTAGGTTTAAGGATCCAAGGTTAGGATTATTTTTAGCTGTAGTGTTAGGGTTAGGGATAAGGGATCCCATTAGCATTAAGGGTCTTCCTTCCTGTAGGGTTAAGGGTTAGGCTTAGAGTTAAAGGTTAAGGTTCGGGTCAGTGTTAAGATTTAGGGTGAGGGTTAACGGTTAGGGTAAAGGTTAAGCGTTAGGGTTAGGGATTAGTGATTAGGGTTTATGGTTACTGTTAGGGTTAGCGGTTAGGAGTTAGTGTTTTATGAAGGGGTATGGTTAGAATTAGGATTGGGGTTAGAGTTAGGGTGAGGTATAGGGGTTAGGTTTAGGGGTTAGTTTTAGGGTAAAAGGATAGGATTTGGGTTACGGGTTGGGCTTAGGTTTAGGGTTAAAGTTTACTGCTAGGGTTAGGGATAGGGTTCAGGGTTAGCTTTAGGGGTTCTGGTTAGGGTTAGGTGTTAGGTTAGTGTCAGGGTTAGGTCTAGTCGTGAGGGTAAGGTTTAGGGTTAGCTATAAGAGCTAGGGTTAGGTTTAATGGTTAGGATTAGGATTAGGGTTAAGGGTTAGGGTAAGGCTTAGGGGTTAGGGTGAAGGGTTAGGGTTTTTTTTAGGCATAGCGTTGTGGTTAGAAGAGTTACTGTCAGTGTTAGGGTTGTAGGTAGGGTTACGGTTAGGGTTAGCGGTTTAGAATTAGGGTTAGGGATTAGGTGTCACAGTGATGACTAGGAGATAGGGTTAGAATTATGGGATAGGGGTTGTTCTCAGGAAATGGGTTATGCATTAACGTTAGGATAAGAGGTTAAAGTTAGGCGCACGGTGAGGTTTACGTGTTAAGGGGAGAAATAGGAACAGGGTTGGGTGTTATGTTCAGGGTTAGGGTTATCTGTTAAAGGTATTGTTTATGCTTAGCGCACGGGCCCTGTCTGCATTAGGCAGCAGGGGGAGTTTAGGGGGCTGGGCTTGTACCCGGGAACCCACTCTATCATACTCTGGGTATGGGCCCGTGGGTTTCATGCAGGACACAGTGGTAGAACCTCCTTTCACGCATGGCATGGGAGGATTGCAGGCTTTCTAAACTCTAAGAAAGCAAGAAGTCTGAGAATTAGATTTAGGGTTAGGATTCTGGTTAGGGTTAAGGATGAAGTTTAGTGTTAGGGTGAGGGCTTAGGGTTAGGGATTAGGGTTAGGGTTAAAGGTTACTCTTAAGTTTAACGGTTACACTTTGGTTTAGGGTTGAGGTTTATGGTTAGGCTTAAGATCAGGGGTTAGGGTTAGGGTTAGGGTTAAGTGTTAGGTTTAGGGTTGAAGATTAGGATTAGGGTTAGGATTAAAGGATAGCGTGAGAGTTAACGCTTAGGTTTAAGACTATGAGTTAGGGTTTAGGGTTAGGGTTAGGGTTAGGGTTAGTATTAGGGTTAGAGTTATGTGCTATGGTTTGTGTTAGAGGTTAGGGTTAGGTTTACTGGTGACGGTTAGGGTTACGTTTAGGGGTTAGCATTAGGGTTAGGGTTAGCGTTAGGGTTAAGGGATAGGATTACGGATAAGTGTTGGGCTTAGGGTTAGGGTTTAGTGTTAGGGTTATCATTAAGGACTAGGCGTAGGGTCAGGGTTAAATGCTTGGGTGCGGGTAATGGTTACGGTCAGGGTTAAGGTTCACGGATAGGGTTAGTGTTAAGGGTTACGTGTAGGTTTAGGGTTCAGGGTTAGAGTTAGCATTAGGGATTAAGGTTAGGATTAGGCGGTAGGTTAGATTTAGGGTTAGATCTAGGCGTTAGGGTAAGGGCTAGCGTTAGGTTTAAGAGATAGGATTAGGTTTAATGCTTAAGATTAGGGTTAGGGTTTGGGGTTAAAGTAAGTGTTACGGGTTAGGTTTAAGGATACAAGGTTAGGGTTATTTTTAGCTGTAGTGTTAGGGTTAGGGATAAGGGATCCCATTAGCATTAAGGGTCTTCCTTACTGTAGGGTTAAGGGTTAGGCTTAGAGTTAAAGGTTAAGGTTAGGGTCAGTGTGAAGATTTAGGGTGAGGGTTAACGGTTAGGGTAAAGGTTAAGCGTTAGGGTTAGGGATTAGTGATTAGGGTTTTTGGTTAGTGTTAGGGTTAGCGGTTAGGAGTTAGTGTTTTATGAAGGGGTATGGTTAGAATTAGGATTGGGGTTAGAGTTAGGGTGAGGTATAGGGGTTAGGTTTAGGGGTTAGTTTTAGGGTAAAAGGATAGGATTAGGGTTACGGGTTGGGCTTAGGTTTAGGGTTAAAGTTTACTGTTAGGGTTAGGGATAGGGTTCAGGGTTAGCTTTAGGGGTTCTGGTTAGGATTATGTGTTACGTTAGTGTCAGGGTTAGGTCAAGTCGTCAGGATAAGGTTTAGGGTTAGCTTTAAGAGCTAGGGTTAGGTTTAATGGTTAGGATTAGGATTAGGGTTAAGGGTTAGGGTAAGGCTTAGGGGTTAGGGTGAAGGGTTAGGGTCAAGGGTTAGGGTTTTTGTTAGGCATAGCGTTGGGGTTAGAAGTAAGGGTTACTGTCAGTGTTAGGGTTGTAGGTAGGGTTACGGTTAGGGTTAGCGGTTTAGAATTAGGGTTAGGGATTAGGTGTCACAGTGATGACTAGGAGATAGGGTTAGAATTATGGGATAGGGGTTGTTCTCAGGAAATGGGTTATGCATTAACGTTAGGATAAGAGGTTAAAGTTAGGCGCAAGGTGAGTTTTACGTGTTAAGGGGAGAAATAGGAACAGGGTTGGGTGTTATGTTCAGGGTTAGGGTTATCTGTTAAAGGTATTGTTTATGCTTAGCGCAGGGGCCCTGTCTGCATTGGGCGGGCGGGGGGAGTTTAGGGGGCTGGGATTGTACCCGGGAACCCACTCTATCAAACTCTGGGTATGGGCCCGTGCGTTTCATGCAGGACGCAGTGGTAGAGCCTCCTTTCACGCATGGCATGGGAGGATTGCAGGCTTTCTAAACTCTAAGAAAGCAAGAAGTCTGAGAATTAGATTTAGGGTTAGGATTCTGGTTAGGGTTAAGGATGAAGTTTAGTGTTAGGGTCAGGGCTTAGGGTTAGGGATTAGGGTTAGGGTTAAAGCTTACTCTTAGGTTTAATGGTTACACTTTGGATTAGGGTTGAGGTTTACGGTTAGGGTTAAGATGAGGGGTTAGGGTTTGGTACAGGGTTAGGGTTAAGTGTTAGGTTTAGGGTTGAAGATAAGGATTAGGGTTAGGATTAAAGGTTAGCGTGAGAGTTAACGCTTATTGTTAAGGTTAAGAGTTAGGGTTTAGGGTTAGGGTTAGGGTTAGGGTTAGTTTTAGGGATAGAGTTATGTGCTATGGTTTGTGTTAGAGGTTAGGGTTAGGTTTACTGGTCACGCTTAGGGTTACGTTTAGGGGGTAGCATTAGGGTTAGGGTTAGGGTTAAGGGATAGGATTAGGGTTAAGTGTTGGGCTTAGGGTTAGGGTTTAGTGTTAGGGTTAGCATTAAGGATTAGGGTTAGGGTCAGGGTTAAATGCTTGGGTGCGGGTAATGGTTAGGGTCAGGGTTAAGGTTCACGGATAGGGTTAGTGTTAAGGGTTATGGGTAGGTTTAGGGTTCAGGGTTAGAGTTAGCATTAGGGCTTAAGGTTAGGATTAGGCGGTAGGTTAGATTTAGGGTTAGATCTAGGCGTTAGGGTAAGGGCTAGCGTTCGGGTTAAGAGATAGGGTTAGGTTTAATGCTTAGGATTAGGGTTAGGGTTTGGGGTTAAAGTAAGTGTTAGGGGTTCGGTTTAAGGATCCAAGGTTAGGGTTATTTTTAGCTGTAGTGTTAGGGTTAGGGATAAGGGATCCCATTAGCATTAAGGGTCTTCCTTACTGTAGGGTTAAGGGTTAGGCTTAGAGTTAAAGGTTAAGGTTAGGGTCAGTGTTAAGATTTAGGGTGTGGGTTAACGGTTAGGGTAAAGGTTAAGCGTTAGGGTTAGGGATTAGTGATTAGGGATTTTGGTTAGTGTTAGGGTTAGCGGTTAGGAGTTAGTGTTTTATGAAGGGGTATGGTTAGAATTAGGATTGGGGTTAGAGTTAGGGTGAGGTATAGGGGTTAGGTTTAGGGGTTAGTTTTAGGGTAAAAGGATAGGATTAGGGTTACGGGTTGGGCTTAGGTTTAGGGTAAAAGTTTACTGCTAGGGTTAGGGATAGGGTTCAGGGTTAGCTTTAGGGGTTCTGGTTAGGTTTAGGTGTTAGGTTAGTGTCAGGGTTAGGTCTAGTCGTGAGGGTAAGGTTTAGGGTTAGCTTTAAGAGCTAGGGTTAGGTTTAATGGTTAGGATTAGGATTAGGGTTAAGGGTTAGGGTAAGGCTTAGGGGTTAGGGTGAAGGGCTGGGTCAAGGGTTAGGGTTTTTGTTAGGCATAGCGTTGGGGTTAGAAGTAAGGGTTACTGTCAGTGTTAGGGTTGTAGGTAGGGTTACGGTTAGGGTTAGCGGATTAGAATTAGGGTTAGGGATTAGGTGTCACAGTGATGACTAGGAGATAGGGTTAGAATTATGGGATAGGGGTTGTTCCCAGGAAATGGGTTATGCATTAACGTTAGGATAAGAGGTTAAAGTTAGGCTCACGGTGAGGTTTACGTGTTAAGGGGAGAAATAGGAACAGGGTTGGGTGTTATGTTCAGGGTTAGGGTTATGTGTTAAAGGTATTGTTTATGCTTAGCGCACGGGCCCTGTCTGCATTGGGCGGGCCGGGGGAGTTTAGGGGGCTGGGATTGTACCCGGGAACCCACTCTATCATACTCTGGGTATGGGCCCGTGGGTTTCATGCAGGACACAGTGGTAGAGCCTCCATTCACGCATGGCATGGGAGGATTGCAGGCTTTCTAACTCTAAGAAAGCAAGAAGTCTGAGAATGAGATTTAGGGGTAGGATTATGGTTAGGGTTAAGGATGAAGTTTAGTGTTAGGGTGAGGGCTTAGGGTTAGGGATTAGGGTTAGGGTTAAAGGTTACTCTTAGGTTTAACGGTTACACTTTGGTTTAGGGTTGAGGTTTAGGGTTAGGGTTAAGATGAGGGGTTAGGGTTTGGTACAGGGTTAGGGTTAAGTGTTAGGTTTAGGGTTGAAGATTAGGATTAGGGTTAGGATTAAAGGTTAGCGTTAGAGTTAACGCTTAGGGTTAAGGTTAAGAGTTAGGGTTTAGGGTTAGGGTTAGGGTTAGGGTTAGTTTTAGGGTCAGAGTTATGTGCTATGGTTTGTGTTAGAGGTTAGGGTTAGGTTTACTGGTCACGGTTAGGGTTACGTTTAGTGGGTAGCATTAGGGTTAGGGTTAGGGTTAAGGGATAGGATTAGGGATAAGTGTTGGGCTTAGGGTTAGGGTTTAGTGTTAGGGTTAGCATTAAGGATTAGGTTTAGGGTCAGGGTTAAATGCTTGGGTGCGGGTAAAGGTTAGGGTCAGGGTAAGGTTCACGGATAGGGTTAGTGTTAAGGGTTACGGGTAGGTTTAGGGTTCAGGGTTAGTGTTAGCATTAGTGCTTAAGGTTAGGATTAGGCGGTAGGTTAGATTTAGGGTTAGATCTAGGCGTTAGGGTAAGGGCTAGCGTTCGGGTTAAGAGATAGGGTTAGGTTTAATGCTTAGGATTAGGGTTAGGGTTTGGGGTGAAAGTAAGTGTTAGGGGTTAGGTTTAAGGATCCAAGGTTAGGATTATTTTTAGCTGTAGTGTTAGGGTTAGGGATAAGGGATCCCATTAGCATTAAGGGTCTTCCTTACTGTAGGGTTAAGGGTTAGGCTTAGAGTTAAAGGTGAAGGTTCGGGTCAGTGTTAAGATTTAGGGTGAGGGTTAACGGTTAGGGTAAAGGTTAAGCGTTAGGGTTAGGGATTAGTGATTAGGGTTTTTGGTTAGTGTTAGGGTTAGCGGTTAGGAGTTAGTGTTTTATGAAGGGGTATGGTTAGAATTAGGATTGGGGTTAGAGTTAGGGTGAGGTATAGGGGTTAGGTTTAGGGGTTAGTTTTAGGGTAAAAGGATAGGATTAGGGTTACGGGTTGGGCTTAGGTTTAGGGTTAAAGTTTAATGTTAGGGTTAGGGATAGGGTTCAGGGTTAGCTTTAGGGGTTGTGGTTAGGGTTAGGTGTTAGGTTAGTGTCAGGGTTAGGTCTAGTCGTGAGGGTAAGGTTTAGGGTTAGCTTTAAGAGCTAGGGTTATGTTTAATGGTTAGGATTAGGATTAGGGTTAAGGGTTAGGGTAAGGCTTAGGGGTTAGGGTGAAGGGTTAGGGTCAAGGGTTAGGGTTTTTGTTAGGCATAGCGTTGGGGTTAGAAGTAAGGGTTACTGTCAGTGTTAGGGTTGTAGGTAGGGTTACGGTTAGGGTTAGCGGTTTAGAATTAGGGTTAGGGATTAGGTTTCACAGTGATGACTAGGAAATAGGGTTAGAATTATGGGATAGGGGTTGTTCTCAGGAAATGGGTTATGCATTAACGTTAGGATAAGGGGTTAAAGTTAGGCGCACGGTGAGGTTTACGTGTTAAGGGGAGAAATAGGAACAGGGTTGGGTGTTATGTTCAGGGTTAGGGTTATCTGTTAAAGGTATTGTTTATGCTTAGCGCACGGGCCCTGTCTGCATTAGGCGGGCGGGGGGACTTTAGGGGGCTGGGATTGTACCAGGGAACCCACTCTATCATACTCTGGGTATGGTCCCGTGGGTTTCATGCAGGACACAGTGGTAGAGCCTCCTTTCATGCATGGAATGGGAGGATTGCAGGCTTTCTAAACTCTAAGAAAGCAAGAAGTCTGAGAATTAGATTTAGGGTTAGGATTCTGGTTAGGGTTAAGGATGAAGTTTAGTGTTAGGGTGAGGGCTTAGGGTTAGGGATTAGGGTTTGGGTTAAAGGTTACTCTTAGGTTTAACGGTTACACTTTGGTTTAGGGTTGAGGTTTACAGTTAGGGTTAAGATGAGGGGTTAGGGTTTGGTACAGGGTTAGGGTTAAGTGTTAGGTTTAGGGTTGAAGATTAGGATTAGGGTTAGGATTAAAGGTTAGCGTGAGAGTTAACGCTTAGGGTTAAGGTTAAGAGTTAGGGTTTAGGGTTAGGGTTAGGGTTAGTTTTAGGGTTAGAGTTATGTGCTATGGTTTGTGTTAGAGGTTAGGGTTAGGTTTACTGGTCACGGTTAGGGTTACGTTTAGGGGTTAGCCTTAGGGTTAGGGTTAGGGTTAAGGATAGGATTAGGGATAACTGTTGGGCTTAGGGTTAGGGTTTAGTGTTAGGCTTAGCAGTAAGGATTAGGGTTAGGGTCAGGGTTAAATGCTTGGTGCGGGTAATGGTTAGGGTCAGGGTTAAGGTTCACGGATAGGGTTAGGGTTAAGGGTTACGGGTAGGTTTAGGGTTCAGGGTTAGAGTTAGCATTAGGACTTAAGGTTAGGATTAGGCGGTAGGTTCGATTTAGGGTTAGATCTACGCGTTAGGGTAAGGGCTAGCGTTAGGGTTAAGAGATAGGGTTAGGTTTAATGCTTAGGATTAGGGTTAGGGTTTGGGGTTAAAGTAAGTGTTAGGGGTTAGGTTTAAGGATCCAAGGTTAGGGTTATTTTTAGCTGTAGTGTTAGGGTTAGGGATAAGGGATCCCATTAGCATTAAGGGTCTTCCTTACTATAGGGTTAAGGGTTAGGCTTAGAGTTAAAGGTTAACGTTAGGGTCAGGGTTAAGATTTAGGGTGAGGGTTAACGGTTAGGGTAAAGGTTAAGCGTTAGGGTTAGGGATTAGTGATTAGGGTTTTTGGTTAGTGTTAGGGTTAGCGGTTAGGAGTTAGTGTTTTATGAAGGGGTATGGTTAGAATTAGGATTGGGGTTAGAGTTAGGGTGAGGTATAGGGGTTAGGTTTAGCGGTTAGTTTTAGAACAAAAGTATAGGATTAGGGTTACGGGTTGGGCTTAGGTTTAGGGTTAAAGTTTACTGCTAGGGTTAGGGATCGGGTTCAGGGTTAGCTTTAGGGGTTCTGATTAGGGTTAGGTGTTAGGTTAGTGTCAGGGTTAGGTCTAGTCGTGAGGGTAAGGTTTAGGGTTAGCTTTAAGAGCTAGGGTTAGGTTTAATGGTTAGGATTAGGATTAGGGTTAAGGGTTAGGGTAAGGCTTAGGGGTTAGGGTGAAGGGTTAGGGTCAAGGGTTAGGGTTTTTGTTAGGCATAGCGTTGGGGTTAGAAGTAAGGGTTACTGTCAGTGTTAGGGTAGTAGGTAGGGTTACGGTTAGGGTTAGCGGTTTAGAATTAGGGTTAGGGATTAGGTGTCACAGTGATGACTAGGAGATAGGGTTAGAATTATGGGATAGGGGTTGTTCTCAGGAAATGGGTTATGCATTAACGTTAGGATAAGGGGTTAAAGTTAGGCGCACGGTGAGGTTTACGTGTTAAGGGGAGAAATAGGAACAGGGTTCGGTGTTATGTTCAGGGTTAGGGTTATCTGTTAAAGGTATTGTTTATGCTTAGCGCACGGGCCCTGTCTGCATTGGGCGGGCCGGGGGAGTTTAGGGGGCTGGGATTGTACCCGGGAATCCACTCTATCATACTCTGGGTATGGGCCCGTGGGTTTCATGCAGGACACAGTGGTAGAGCCTCCTTTCACGCATGGCATGGGAGGATTGCAGGCTTTCTAAACTCTAAGAAAGCAAGAAGTCTGAGAATGAGATTTAGGGTTAGGATTCTGGTTAGGGTTAAGGATGAAGTTTAGTGTTAGGGTGAGGGCTTAGGGTTAGGGATTAGGGTTAGGGTTAAAGGTTACTCTTAGGTTTAAGGGATACACCCTGGTTTAGGGTTGAGGTTTACGGTTAGGGTTAAGATGAGGGGTTAGGGTTTGGTACAGGGTTAGGGTTAAGTGTTAGGTTTAGGGTTGAAGATTAGGATTAGGGTTAGGATTAAAGGTTAGCGTGAGAGTTAACGCTTAGGGTTAAGGTTAAGAGTTAGGGTTTAGGGTTAGGGTTAGGGTTAGGGTTAGTTTTAGGGTTAGAGTTATGTTCTATGGTTTGTGTTAGAGGTTAGGGTTAGGTTTACTGGTCACGGTTAGGGTTACGTTTAGGGGGTAGCATTAGGGTTAGGGTTAGGGTTAGGGTTAAGGGATAGGATTAGGGTTAAGTGTTGGGCTTAGGGTTAGGGTTTAGTGTTAGGGTTATCATTAAGGATTAGGGGTAGGGTCAGGGTTAAATGCTTGGCTGCGGGTAATGGTTAGGGTCAGGGTTAAGTTTCAAGGATACGGTTAGTGTTAAGGGTTACGGGTAGGTTTAGGTTTCAGGGTTAGAGTTAGCATTACTGCTTAAGTTTACGATTAGGCGGTAGGTTAGATTTAGGGTTAGATCTACGCGTTAGGGTAAGGGCTAGCGTTAGGGTTAAGAGATAGGGTTAGGTTAAATGCTTAGGATTAGTGTTAGGGTTTGGGGTTAAAGTAAGTGTTAGGGGTTCGGTTTAAGGATCCAAGGTTAGGGTTATTTTTAGCTGTAGTGTTAGGGTTAGGGATAAGGGATCCCATTAGCATTAAGGGTCTTCCTTACTGTAGGGTTAAGGGTTAGGCTTAGAGTTAAAGGTTAAGGTTAGGGTCAGTGTTAAGATTTAGGGTGAGGGTTAACGGTTAGGGTAAAGGTTAAGCGTTAGGGTTAGGGATTAGTGATTAGGGTTTTTGGTTAGTGTTAGGGTTAGCGGTTAGGAGTTAGTGTTTTATGAAGGGGTATGGTTAGAATTAGGATTGGGGTTAGAGTTAGGGTGAGGTATAGGGGTTAGGTTTAGGGGTTAGTTTTAGGGTAAAAGGATAGGATTAGGGTTACGGGTTGGGCTTAGTTTAGGGTTAAAGTTTACTGTTAGGGTTAGGGATAGGGTTCAGGGTTAGCTTTAGGGGTTCTGGTTAGGGTTAGGTGTTAGGTTAGTGTCAGGGTTAGGTCAAGTCGTCAGGATAAGGTTTAGGGTTAGCTTTAAGAGCTAGGGT
Organism: Eulemur rufifrons; assembly: GCF_041146395.1. NCBI lineage: Eukaryota > Metazoa > Chordata > Mammalia > Primates > Lemuridae > Eulemur > Eulemur rufifrons. Next base: position 174,651 of record NW_027182830.1, on the reverse strand, counting down.
TAGGTTTAATGGTTAGGATTAGGATTAGGGTTAAGGGTTAGGGTAAGGCTTAGGGGTTAGGGTCAAGGGTTAGGGTCAAGGGTTAGGGTTTTTGTTAGGCATAGCGTTGGGGTTAGAAGTAAGGGTTACTGTCAATGTTAGGGTTGTAGGTAGGGTTACGGTTAGGGTTAGCGGTTTAGAATTAGGGTTAGGGATTAGGTGTCACAGTGATGACTAGGAGATAGGGTTAGAATTATGGGATAGGGGTTGTTCTCAGGAAATGGGTTATGCATTAACGTTAGGATAAGAGGTTAAAGTTAGGCGCACGGTGAGGTTTACGTGTTAAGGGGAGAAATAGGAACAGGGTTGGGTGTTATGTTCAGGGTTAGGGTTATCTGTTAAAGGTATTGTTTATGCTTAGCGCACGGGCCCTGTCTGCATTAGGCAGCGGGGGGAGTTTAGGGGGCTCAGATTGTACCCGGGAACCCACTCTATCAAACTCTGGGTATGGGCCCGTGCGTTTCATGCAGGACGCAGTGGTAGAGCCTCCTTTCACGCATGGCATGGGAGGATTGCAGGCTTTCTAAACTCTAAGAAAGCAAGAAGTCTGAGAATTAGATTTAGGGTTAGGATTCTGGTTAGGGTTAAGGATGAAGTTTAGTGTTAGGGTGAGGGCTTAGGGTTAGGGATTAGGGTTAGGGTTAAAGCTTACTCTTAGGTTTAATGGTTACACTTTGGATTGGGGTTGAGGTTTACGGTTAGGGTTAAGATGAGGGGTTAGGGTTTGGTACAGGGTTAGGGTTAGGTGTTAGGTTTAGGGTTGAAGATAAGGATTAGGGTTAGGATTAAAGGTTAGCGTGAGAGTTAACGCTTATTGTTAAGGTTAAGAATTAGGGTTTAGGTTTAGGGTTAGGGTTAGGGTTAGTTTTAGGGATAGAGTTATGTGCTATGGTTTGTGTTAGAGGTTAGGGTTAGGTTTACTGGTCACGCTTAGGGTTACGTTTAGGGGGTAGCATTAGGGTTAGGGTTAGGGTTAAGGGATAGGATTAGGGTTAAGTGTTGGGCTTAGGGTTAGGGTTTAGTGTTAGGGTTAGCATTAAGGATTAGGGTTAGGGTCAGGGTTAAATGCTTGGGTGCGGGTAATGGTTAGGGTCAGGGTTAAGGTTCACGGATAGGGTTAGTGTTAAGGGTTACGGGTAGGTTTAGGGTTCAGGGTTAGAGTTAGCATTAGGGCTTAAGATTAGGATTAGGCGGTAGGTTAGATTTAGGGTTAGATCTAGGCGTTAGGGTAAGGGCTAGCGTTAGGGTTAAGAGATAGGGTTAGGTTTAATGCTTAGGATTAGGGTTAGGGTTTGGGGTGAAAGTAAGTGTTAGGGGTTAGGTTTAAGGATCAAATGTTAGGGTTATTTTTAGCTGTAGTGTTAGGGTTAGGGATAAGGGATCCCATTAGCATTAAGGGTCTTCCTTCCTGTAGGGTTAAGGGTTAGGCTTAGAGTTAAAGGTTAAGGTTAGGGTCAGTGTTAAGATTTAGGGTGAGGGTTAACGGTTAGAGTAAAGGTTAAGCGTTAGGGTTAGGGATTAGTGATTAGGGTTTTTGGATAGTGTTAGGGTTAGCGGTTAGGAGTTATTGTTTTATGAAGGGGTATGGTTAGAATTAGGATTGGGGTTAGAGTTAGGGTGAGGTATAGGGGTTAGGTTTAGGGGTTAGTTTTAGGGTAAAAGGATAGGATTAGAGTTACGGGTTGGGCTTAGGTTTAGGGTTAAAGTTTACTGCTAGGGTTAGGGATAGGGTTCAGGGTTAGCTTTAGGGGTTCTGGTTAGGGTTCGGTGTTAGGTTAGTGTCAGGGTTAGGTCTAGTCGTGAGGGTAAGGTTTAGGGTTAGCTTTAAGAGCTAGGGTTAGGTTTAATGGTTAGGATTAGGATTAGGGTTAAGGGTTAGGGTAAGGCTTAGGGGTTAGGGTGAAGGGCTGGGTCAATGATTAGGGTTTTTGTTAGGCATAGCGTTGGGGTTAGAAGTAAGGGTTACTGTCAGTGTTAGGGTTGTAGGTAGGGTTACGGTTAGGGTTAGCGGTTTAGAATTAGGGTTAGGGATTAGGTGTCACAGTGATGACTAGGAGATAGGGTTAGAATTATGGGATAGGGGTTGTTCTCAGGAAATGGGTTATGCATTAACGTTAGGATAAGAGGTTAAAGTTAGGTGCACGGTGAGGTTTACGTGTTAAGGGGAGAAATAGGAACAGGGTTGGGTGTTATGTTCAGGGTTAGGGTTATGTGTTAAAGGTATTGTTTATGCTTAGCGCACGGGCCCTGTCTGAATTGGGCGGGCCGGGGGAGTTTAGGGGGCTGGGATTGTACCCGGGAACCCACTCTATCATACTCTGGGTATGGGCCCGTGGGTTTCATGCAGGACACAGTGGTAGAGCCTCCATTCACGCATGGCATGGGAGGATTGCAGGCTTTCTAAACTCTAAGAAAGCAAGAAGTCTGAGAATGAGATTTAGGGGTAGGATTATGGTTAGGGTTAAGGATGAAGTTTAGTGTTAGGGTGAGGGCTTAGGGTTAGGGATTAGGGTTAGGGTTAAAGGTTACTCTTAGGTTTAACGGTTACACTTTGGTTTAGGGTTGAGGTTTACGGTTAGGGTTAAGATGAGGGGTTAGGGTTTGGTACAGGGTTAGGGTTAAGTGTTAGGTTTAGGGTTGAAGATTAGGATTAGGGTTAGGATTAAAGGTTAGCGTGAGAGTTAACGCTTAGGGTTAAGGTTAAGAGATAGGGTTTAGGGTTAGGGTTAGGGTTAGGGTTAGTTTTAGGGTTAGAGTTATGTGCTATGGTTTGTGTTAGAGGTTAGGGTTAGGTTTACTGGTCACGGTTACGGTTACGTTTAGTGGGTAGCATTAGGGTTAGGGTTCGGGTTAAGGGATAGGATTAGGGATAAGTGTTGGGCTTAGGGTTAGGGTTTAGTGTTAGGGTTAGCATTAAGGATTAGGTTTAGGGTCAGGGTTAAATGCTTGGGTGCGGGTAAAGGTTAGGGTCAGGGTAAGGTTCACGGATAGGGTTAGTGTTAAGGGTTACGGGTAGGTTTAGGGTTCAGGGTTAGTGTTAGCATTAGTGCTTAAGGGTAGGATTAGGCGGTAGGTTAGATTTAGGGTTAGATCTAGGCGTTAGGGTAAGGGCTAGCGTTAGGGTTAAGAGATAGGGTTAGGTTTAATGCTTAGGATTAGGGTTAGGGTTTGGGGTGAAAGTAAGTGTTAGGGGTTAGGTTTAAGGATCCAAGGTTAGGATTATTTTTAGCTGTAGTGTTAGGGTTAGGGATAAGGGATCCCATTAGCATTAAGGGTCTTCCTTCCTGTAGGGTTAAGGGTTAGGCTTAGAGTTAAAGGTTAAGGTTCGGGTCAGTGTTAAGATTTAGGGTGAGGGTTAACGGTTAGGGTAAAGGTTAAGCGTTAGGGTTAGGGATTAGTGATTAGGGTTTTTGGTTACTGTTAGGGTTAGCGGTTAGGAGTTAGTGTTTTATGAAGGGGTATGGTTAGAATTAGGATTGGGGTTAGAGTTAGGGTGAGGTATAGGGGTTAGGTTTAGGGGTTAGTTTTAGGGTAAAAGGATAGGATTAGGGTTATGGGTTGGGCTTAGGTTTAGGGTTAAAGTTTACTGCTAGGGTTAGGGATAGGGTTCAGGGTTAGCTTTAGGGGTTCTGGTTAGGTTTAGGTGTTAGGTTAGTGTCAGGGTTAGGTCTAGTCGTGAGGGCAAGGTTTAGGTTTAGCTTTAAGAGCTAGGGTTAGGTTTAATGGTTAGGATTAGGATTAGGGTTAAGGGTTAGGGTAAGGCTTAGGGGTTAGGGTGAAGGGTTAGGGTCAAGGGTTAGGGTTTTTGTTAGGCATAGCGTTGGGGTTAGAAGTAAGGGTTACTGTCAGTGTCAGGGTTGTAGGTAGGGTTACGGTTAGGGTTAGTGGTTTAGAATTAGGGTTAGGGATTAGGTGTCACAGTGATGACTAGGAGATAGGGTTAGAATTATGGGATAGGGGTTGTTCTCAGGAAATGGGTTATGCATTAACGTTAGGATAAGAGGTTAAAGTTAGGCGCACGGTGAGGTTTACGTCTTAAGCGGAGAAATAGGAACAGGGTTAGGTGTTATGTTCAGGGTTAGGGTTATCTGTTAAAGGTACTGTTTATGCTTAGCGCACGGGCCCTGTCTGCATTGGGCGGGCGGGTGGAGTTTAGGGGGCTGGGATTGTACCCGGGAACCCACTCTATCATACTCTGGGTATGGTCCCGTGCGTTTCAGGCAGGACGCAGTGGTAGAGCCTCCTTTCACGCATGGCATGGGAGGATTGCAGGCTTTCTAAACTCTAAGAAAGCAAGAAGTCTGAGAATTAGATTTAGGGTTAGGATTCTGGTTAGGGTTAAGGATGAAGTTTAGTGTTAGGGTGAGGGCTTAGGGTTAGGGATTAGGGTTAGGGTTAAAGGTTACTCTTAGGTTTAACGGTTACACTTTGGTTTAGGGTTGAGGTTTACGGTTAGGGTTAAGATGAGGGGTTAGGGTTTGGTACAGGGTTAGGGTTAAGTGTTAGGTTGAGGGTTGAAGATTAGGATTAGGGTTAGGATTAAAGGTTAGCGTGAGAGTTAACGCTTAGGGTTAAGGTTAAGAGTTAGGGTTTAGGGTTAGGGTTAGGGTTA